>NW_028186768.1:3505414-3514295 GCF_003343005.1 Rhea americana
TCTCTGATATTTGGCCTTTTGTTAGTAGGTAATGCTTTGCAAGTGCAACATCTACTGTGAAGAGGGGAGAAGGGGAATTTGTTTTTTTTTTTATTAGAGTATGGAATTGGTGCCTACTCCCAAAAGAGAAGATAAGGAGGATGCACAGAGAGGAAATCAAGTCATGCATCTCCTGGGAAATGCACAATAATTTTACCCATTTTTCATCAAAAGCAGCAAAGGTTTCCACTAGCTCAGAACAGWCTGTTAGGCTGAGAGGAAAAGGTCTTTAATGAACCTTTTTCCATAGTYTGATCCCCAACATCCCTCTTTGTTGCAGTTTATGATTGACCTAGGCAGGACTACTGGATTAGCAACATTTGCTGTTGACAMTTCTATTTGGTTCCCTCTATGATGATCTAAAATAGTTGTTGGTATCTCCCTTTTGTGTCTTGGATCCAGTAAAAATCGCAGGATTCTGTTCACTTTAGAGATTTAAAATAAAGACAAGCCGAAGCATCTTCACCACCAACTTGCTACCCTTTGACAGAGTCATCTTTTTAACAAGGTTCACATTTCCACACTTGAGTCAGTGCTTGGAGCTCGTGGTATCAGGTCTGGGTTTGTTAATGCACCTCTTTCGAGATGATGAGCACTTAGCTTTTAAAAGGCTCGGCTGATTAGATTGCGGGATGCTTCACTGCTCCTCTCACAAGGGATTCCAGCTCCAGGAAACCTCACCACTCTGCCTTTCCAGAAACACCACCATCCCGTTTCCTGGGAAGCAGGTGGAATTGATCTCTATAATTCATCTGACAATGAGCACATCAGCCTTGAGAAAAGAGCAAGAYAGTGTCTGTAAGCACAGGCTCCTTCCCACGTGATCCAAGAGCAGATTCAGAGAGGTGAGACCTACCACGCCAGAACTGGCCCTGCTCCCCTCCCACTGAGATGCCAGGTGCTGTGATGTAAAGATATGCAACACATGCACAACATTTTTTGGCTGCACTCTCAATTCCTAGCTGGTGGCCACCCAGCAAGCAGTAGTCACTTACACACGACATTACACGTGACAAAAATCTGTTCTTAGTCCTCAGCTTGGCACACAGATCTCTTAGTCATCATGATGTCAGAGAGAGTTGTCTGCAGAGAATGCAAACAGGACTGTACTTGGTTTTTTTTTTGTTTGTTTTTTTGTTTTTTTGTTTTTTGTTTTGTTTGTTTGTTTTTTTAAACACCTTTTAAGTTAACTAGTTTCTGGAAGAAGGAAAAAATAAAATAATAATAATAAAAAAAAAAATTAAACCCAACACTTCTCTTTAGTCTACTGGTTAGCACCAGCCCTGTGGTGAATGAGCTTCAGAGCTTGGTGGCAGCCTGCAGCCACTAGCTGCAAACTAGGGATGCCAACTGTTACCCATCTCATTCTGAGTTTACAATTTGATAGATCTGAAAATGCTCTTCAAAAATGCAAAACTCTTGATCGCTTTCTCACTGACATCTCAGTAAGAAATCTTCCTCTTCCTGCAYAGCAACATCATCACCATTATTATTATTGCAACTGCTGCAATAGCCTGAACAGTGGGCTGAGACCTGTCCTGCTAGGCACTGAATACACACTGAGCAAAAAGACTCTTCCTTTCCTACAAATTCAGTACAAAAATTTTGTTTCTTCCACAAATCACTATATTTTGCTCACAAGCAGTCTCAGAACACCTGGTTGTCATTTACAAGTTGTGCTGTTTTGTTTATTTTGCAGAGTAACATAAGAAAGAAAACAATTTCATCCTGCTTTTGCAAAACTCTCTGTAAATTTAATACATTAAACTATATTAAACTATTTCCACATTGCTCTTTGTTAAAAAGCACAGTGAAAGATGCCCAGAGATTTGGCTAGGGTGTTCTTTCATTACAATCTGAATACATCTAAATAAATCAATATGAAGCCCTATTAGT
This sequence comes from Rhea americana, assembly GCF_003343005.1. Lineage (NCBI taxonomy): Eukaryota > Metazoa > Chordata > Aves > Rheiformes > Rheidae > Rhea > Rhea americana. The sequence continues at coordinate 3,507,350 of NW_028186768.1, forward strand.
GATAATCACTGAAAATACAAGACTGTGCTTTAAAGGCACTCAATTGTACCTTAAATTGCAATCTTCTGGAGACAAGAACAATATTTCCATCTGTGGGTAGCCCAAATAACCAACACATATTAGCAATACTACAATAGGAATATTAAAAAATTATATGGAAAAGAAATAGCTTTAAAAAAAAAATTAAATGAGTTCTGAGSCAGGGACAAGCAGCTGGCTTTCACATGACAGCTGGTTCCCTAGCTGAGGGTCTTTGGGCACTACTATTCTCCACCTCTATCTTCTGGGGTTTATCACTCATTCCCAGGCGGACACCTGTCATTTACTCTGCAGTGTACAATTTCCAATTTCCTAGCTGCAACGTCTCTTGTGGAGACTGCCAGGTTTTATCCTGATCTTTCATCGGGGCTGGTATTAGCACCCAGCAAGGGCTCTCTGCTGAACCGCCTAGCCGCGCTGCCGGCGCGGCACGCAGCGGCAGGGCTCCCGGGACGGCAGACACACCAAGGCTTTGGCATGCCCGCGTGCCTCGTGGGGCCGGGCAGTGCTCCACGGCCCCATTTCGGAGCCTGAGGGTATTTGGTCTCGCACCTCTGGCRCTTTTCATACCTCTGCATGGGCCTCTCATTCCCTTGTAGAAGCTAGAGAGCCCATTTAAAGGACATTTTTATCCTTTCTCCATCTGAAGGCTCTTTGTCTTTCATCCATTCACGGTCTTTTTTTCTTCATTCTCTTTTTTCGACTGCTCTCAGACTTTCCAACCTTATTATATCACACTGATATAATCTCTCTCATCCATAATATCTCTCTTACCCATGCAACTTGCTCGAGAAACCTTACAAGGAAATTAATTCAGTCAGCAGCTGTTCATAGAGCCTAAAACTACTGAAAATGAAAATGGACCAATCAAAACAAGCAAAATAAATCACCCTTACAATTAGCTGGAACCATGGGAATTTGCTTCTGCATTTCTAATATGAAAAAAGATACTCCCATGCCAGAAGGCCCTAAGCATCTTCATCTCACTGAGTCAAAGGTGTCATAATGGTGTAAAAGGAAGAGGAGGATCTGTCCCAGCGTGCATGTGACAGTGAGAACAACAGTCTGTTAACTCTTAGAGTAGGTGGATAAAGAGGGAGAGAATAGAGAGGTATCAAAGAGGAAAAGCAACAAGAGAGCAGAGTGCAAAGAAGGATCTGRTAGCAATTCAAAGCATTTAGGAAAGTTAAAAAAATGCAGAGGGCAGAAGAAATGAGGAAGAAGATTAAAAACAAAGCATCAAGAACAGAAAGAAGAAATAAAAGAAGACTTCAGAGATATTGGTTAGACACTAATGAAACTGAAAAAAATAGCATTAGGATTACTACAGAGTCAYGAAGGAGAGGAAATGGAGAAAACTGAACCCAAGAGGCCGTACTGACATGCACTAGCAGGGACCAGGGCCCTCCACAGCCATGACCTGCCCACCACTTTAGAGGTAAAGCACAGTTATAATCAAGCTGCTATTTTTCCAGGAGGCCACTGGGACACGGGATCGGCACACRCTTACAGCAATTCTTTTCAAGCCACAAAGATGCACGTTTGGTGCCCTGGAGTCGAACCTCTCACCCCTACCAGGCACGTGGGCACCAATACCCGTGGCCTGACAGGCCTGGAAGCGTCCAGATGGCATGACGGGCACTGCAAGCATCGCAGCAGCACGCCATGACCAGAGCAAAGCCCAAGCCTCACCTGTCTCGTTGGAGAAGCAGGTTTTGTGAAACTTCCCCATGTAAAACTCCAGCCCAATGATGGCAAACATGACGATGGCGAAGAAGAGAAGCAGCCCGATCTGAAGCAAGGGCACCATCGCCTTCATGATGGACTTGAGGACAACCTGCAAGCCTGTGGGGACAAGGAAAAACATGCCATTAGTGAGAGAAGGAAAACAAGAGCCTGGGGGGCTACCACCAGTATAGTTAGGCTCTAGTGTGGTCCTCCCTTTCTCCTGAGGGGGCAAGGACAGCTGAGCCAGGGACAAGCACTGTCCTCTCACCGCCAGGAAGAGCCTCTCCAAGAATGCATGAGGCAGCAGCAACTGCTCCGAGGTGGATGGAAATAGGAAGGGAGAAGCCCAACGCCACCTAAATCTGACTCGAAGCAGTGCTCCAGCAGCGGTTGGGGGGCAGGGACCGCTTTGGGGGGCCCTTCGCCTCAGTGACCCTCGAGGGCCATGGAGGACCCATGTTGGGGCCAGGATGGCCCGAGGGGCCGCGGCCACGGAAGGGGGTAGTGCCCCGACTCGCGATGACCGAGCCAAGGGACAGCCCGAGTGCTTTGTGCAAGGGCTTAGATGATTAAGTCCTCCTGTTCCTCAGGCCCACCCAACTGATGGGAACTTTGTGGTACTAAATTAAGGCAAGTGGGACTCCTTGGCTTGCAGCTGGTTTTCCCCAACAGTCACCTGCAGGAGCAATATTTTTTATTGGAACAACTGGCACACTTGGAGGAAACCACCTTTCAGGCACACAAGCCCCTCCCGAGCTGCTCTAATGAAAAAATACTACTACRTCCTCAAGCCTAACATATCTCAAGTCCTCAGACTGTCACTGCTGCAGCACTGTATTGCCTTGCCTGGGCAAGCAGCCCCTGAAAACAGGTAGCAGCATCTGCTTGGGACTGTGCATGAGAGACCCAGCTTGTAAAATAGCACCTGCCCCTTCTCCAAGCCTAGCCAAGGACCTGGCCGACTTGAGGAAACTGGGACATTAGCCCAGCCCATGAAAGGGTACCAGTTTCTGGAGCCTTGATGCTGTCGGCACGAAGCCGGGCCCCTCGCAGGACCTCTGCTCACGTTTCCAACAGGGCTACCTGGCCACTGCTGGGTTACTGCAGAAGAAGAGCTGTGTGTCCTACCCAGAAGGGAAGCAGTGTCCCATCACCAGCTCTTGCTGGAGGCAAAAAAATCACTTCGTAGAACATGCAGAAATGAAACACACTCCTAGCAGTCATCTCCTACTAGTGGGCAGACCAGTAGGCAAACAGTGACAAATTAAAAGCCAGTAAGCCATGCTGTTGTTGTGACCTTGATGGCTTCAGGGCATAAGCAAGGTATGGTCCTGCTCTTCATCAGAGTACTCAGACCCTTCACGTTAGCATGTAGAATATAGCAAGTTGAGAACGTGAGACCAWTTTTTTATCTGTTTCTTCCCTTAGTTTCACTCCAATCTGGTGGCATAGAAGGGGAAAAATCCCCAATGCAAAATGCTCAGCTGGTAAAAACAGAAATTCCAAGCTCAGTGCTGGGGGCCTGAATGCAGCAACATTTTGGTCTCAGGCCCTCATATCTCAGAAAACCAAATCAACTCCATAGGTAAAGGAGTGCCAGGACAACTCCCCTGCCACTCACCTGCAAAAATGCACTTTAATTTAGGGTCACTATCAGCTGGCTATGCACGAAATGGGATGACAGAAAATCAGGACCTAGCAAAGACCAGCAGCCACAGACTACAAAAACACAGATGAAGAACAAATTGCTCAGAAAAAGCCCCCCAACAACTCCAAAGCTATAGAGCAACCTTGGCTAATGAAGACAGCATTATAATTGCACTCACTTGGGATTCCCGACACAAGCTTCAGGGGTCGTAACACTCGGACAGCTCGCAGAGTCCGCAGGTCAAAATCAGTCCCAGCAGTTGCTAGAATCCTAATTAAAGAGGCAAGAAAGAGAGAGAGAAATGAGATTGAACATAAATTCCTGTTTCTAAAGCATGGATAAACGTTGCGTAAAACCAACAAATTCAGGCTGCTTCAAACTTTTTACCTATCGTTACATTGCAAATCATGTCCCCTGAAAACAAACAATTCACACGTTCCTCTAGAGCTGCTGAGTCTTGCTTATATGATAAGAAAATCCTCAATATCTGCTGGCATAATGAGGACATTTACATAGCGAGTAGGCCCGGTGCTGGCCCTTAAAGAGCAGCACCCTGTACTTCACGCAATACATGCACCATTTTCCAAGGAGGACACATTGAGAGGGAAATAAATTCCCCTAGTTATGCAATAAATTGTCTACCAGAGCCTCTCCCTACAGTAAAATTAGAGGCCCCTCAAATACTGATGTCTGGTGCTTCCTAAAATCTGAAGCAGTTTCTGGTTATATCGTTTACTCTGTGTGTACAAAATCAAGTTTCATTCAGAGCATCTTACTCGATTACACCCAGAGAACAGGGTGCAAGCAATTCCTCTAATACACTTCAGCAACTCTTAATAAAGAAATACAGCTCCCAAACCAGAACAGTTCTTAAAAACTAAAAATGCTCTACACAGAAAATGAAATGGCTTCACCTTTTCAGGGCACAGTAAAGGAAGAAACATTGCCAGAGTGTCCACAAGCCTTCAAGGACGCAAAATCCTTAAGTGAGAAATCTGCGAGGCACACAATACCCCACAGAAGGCACGGCAACACTTTGTTCATTAATTACTGTGGCCGTTCCTTGGTTGTTTCAACAAAAATATTATTGATTTGGAATAGTGCTCCTCTAACACAAGCCAACTACGTCGTTAGTCCAGAGCAAAAACTCTTTCACAGCTCCACACTGATTGCTCAATTTGAAGTGATTTTCATTTCCTTTTGGTGAGATTTTTTCCCCAGGTTATTTTAAGGTGGAAGGTGCCGAGCAGCCAGCATAGCAATGAGATCAAGCACCCAATTACYGGATAATGAGTGTGCATGGAGCCACCGCTTTGTTAAACAAACCTGCTGTCCAGCAGGGCCCAACCTTGGTAGCCACATAACCAGACCATAATCTCACACTTTCACAAATCTTCCCGAGAAGTAGCACAGCAGAGGGACTTGGAAACCAAGTTTAAAAGACATTAAGCGAGATTCGAGAGATGTTATAAAAGAGAAGTGGAAGAGCTCTCCTCTAGACTGACGGGACACTTGGAAAGAGGCTTCCAGACTTCAGGCAACAAAACCTGGGACAGTCGCCCATGGATTAAGCACTCATGCACGGTACATTCAGCATGCCACAAGGCTGCAGCGTAGAGGTGCTCCAACAGGCATGGATCAGCTGCAGCGTGCACACGTGACGTATCCATTCCTGCCCAGGAGCCATTTTTCAGACTGCCTGATAATGTGCTGCTGAATATTCAGGAAAGTAGCTAGCTGCCACAAATATACAAGAGAAGCAAAGTATAGTMTGTTTTTCAGATGAGACATAAGTTTTATTATGTAGTATGTATTATGCAGGGCGTCTGACGTACTCAACTCTGGAAGATGCGGACACACAGAGAGCTCTTACATCGTACCTACACTGCGATAAAAAATGCTATCCATGACTTACTGACTGACTTAACATTGCGGCCAAGTGTGGGCCAGAAGAGCAGTATCAGCAGTACTATGCGGAAGGGGCCAGACTCAATCAGCAGGAGGTGCTGGAGGTCAGGAAAAAAAACATGCTGAGATGTTGGATGGCAATAGAGGCAGCAGTTAGCCAGGACCTGASGAATCAAGTATATTCTATAGGACACCTGTTCCCATATTTCCATGACCAGAAAATTTGCATTATATCAGCTCTATTGATGTAGTCTGAGCACAAGCAACAGAAGACAATTTAAACCAAGAACTGTCACACGCAGACTTCTAATTTAATCTTCCATATCCATGCCAATGATTTCACTCCTTTCCTCCCTCCCCTTCATCGCCACAACTTAATTGCTCACTTATAAACCTCGGTAGCCTGGGAACAGCACACACTTCAAGACAAAAGGTAATCTTAAACGTCCACCTCGGATGTTCCTACCAAAGGCGCAATCAGTCTCCAGTGAGTTAAGATGGATTCGTGCTGTCATTAGGCAGAGCCCTGGCTCCCAGTTCAAGCTGAGAGGAAGGTTTGCTAATATGCTCATCATTTTGTTTCTAAACTCGGGGGGGGGGAAATGGGGGTGAATAGGGGACCATCAGTCCGAGGGTGCCAGTCGGTGCTCTGATGGCTGTGGTGAGTCCTCCAGGGGAGGTCTTCATTCCAGTGCTATGTTCAAACTAGGTTTGATGCTAAGAATAGTCTGCTCAAGCAATGGCAAGCATCTCTAGCCAAGAACCCGAATCATTTATCAACTCCAACATTACCAATACTGTGATCCCTGAGCTAATTTATGTAGGACACCCTAGAGTACATCGTGTCCTGTAGCTGATGAGCTGGTCTGTGGCTCGTACACAACTAGCAGTCTGACTGCATGAATTGTCCATGCCCATATGGCCATCTTCTGCTGTGCTGTCGGTGTTAGGTCTGCCTATGAATCAGCCACTCTTGAAAATCTGAAAATCCCCAGACAGATTTTACCTCCAGAGAAAAAAAATACATAGCTGCATCCTAAATAAAACTGATTTTGGTGCAAGAAACAGAACAAAGAGAAGAGGTTTGTAGGTCTAGAAATTCACATTTGAGACTTGCTGGTAAATGAGCCACCTCTGTGGAAGACTCCAGCACTGGGTGAGAAAACCCAGGTGGGCATTTAACCTCATGCCATACTTTTCCTGCACTAGTTTAAGTGCGTGACTGGGTGCTGGACCCCRGCACACACTGCATGCACCCAACAAAGCAGCTCAGCAAGGGGAAGCCATGCCAAACCAATGCTAACATACTGCTGCTGCGTGAACCCTTCCCCTAAACTGCTCACAAACTTATGTGCAGAAGAGCACCAATGCCCCACGGAGGGAGGCTGTAATCAACTTCATGGCATTTGCTTAAGTGCTATCTTTCTATTTTACTTCCCCCCACACACACTCTCCTGTACTCCAGCTGAAAACTGCCAGAACCCATTGCTGTAACAAGAAGGAAAGGATTATTAAAAATAAGGGAAGAAGGAGGCTGAAGAAGTTAGAAAACAAGCATGAAAATCCAGTAGAAGCTTTCCGGTATGCACATCAAATACCTGAGAACAGAGAGCAAGTGACTGA
>NW_028186768.1:3514382-3642780 GCF_003343005.1 Rhea americana
CCCAAAGAAGAAACGGTTTGGATCTTCAGCCTTCTTCGTTTCCTAATGGGGTGTGCAAAAATGTGGAGATTTGGTAGGCCTAAATCTAAGGATCTAGGCCTTAGAAGCTGTTTCCTGCTAACGCACCGGTGTTCGGGACCACTGTACTCTTACTTTTTTTTTTAGCTTGAATAAAGATTGCTTTCTGCACTACCACCTCTGCTGTAAGCTCTTTGACTGACATGTGTTGCCAGAGACAGAGGCCAAATTTGTAAYAATTGCTTAGTATCTTCTGTTCAAACAAAGCTTGGAATCAGTTATAAAAATAGCTTGTTTGTATAGGTATAAAAGAAAGTAAAGAATGAAAGGAAAGCCTAACAATTAATTAACAAGCCATTTATTTTTTTTTTTATGTATTTTAATGTACTGGTTCAGCAAGACACACATTGTCATACGATGCTGCACATTTTAGAGCTACCTGTTAAATGCATCTCCTTACTGAAAAGTTGATCAAAGAGAGTCACAAGAAAAYACCTCAAAATTCATTCAAGCTTAGCTCCTGATCTCTAAATCCTGCAGCCTGGAGCTGGGCAAAGCTAATCCTGCTTCTCAAAATCATTTGAACCTTGTCTTCTTCCYACTTTCACTGCCTTTTAGTGGATTTATTTTGTCTTTTCCAACAGATCTCTYGGGTAACAGATGACAAAGGCTTTTTCTGTTCTCTCCAGAGGCGGGCAGAGGAGGGGGAAGGAGGAACACAAGCATGGGAGACTTTGAGTTAAGAGCCAGCAATAAATGATCACAGAAAAGGGACTTTCTGAACATGTTTATGCTTAAAGGGAACAACAACACTTTGGGTCCAGCTGCGACAAAGAGCAATCAGGGAGGGCTGCAGTCAGCAAACACACATCTGCAGATGATGGAGCAAGTTTTCCGCCCAGCCTCCTGGCACCGCTGTTAATAAATCACAACAGARATGACATGAGACAGAGGAAAGAACTGTAACTAGCTGCAAGTCCAGCGGCTTCAGGGTSTCTGCTTGTGAGCAGGTAATGTAAAGCCACAGTGAAAAGTAGCGAGGCTAATAACTAATTATTAACACTACCAAACAGATCTCTTTGCGGGGTAACACTGGTGCCGGGGTAGCTTTTGTTCAGGGAAAAATCTCTGGCATAAATCATAGGCATTTTTAACTTAACCTTTTTATTTATCGTAAACTCCAGTCCTAGAAAATAAGTGGGAACAGATAGCACACAGGATTTTTCAGAGACCTTAGCCCAAATACCTGTTTCTAAGAACTGAATGAATCTGAGAGTGATTCTCTTCGGTGGGATTAAGAGAGAGACAAAATACCCATGAGACAGCTTTCCTCGAAAAAATGACAAGAATAGCTAACAGCACAGCATATGTCTTATGAAAAGAAATAGCAGACACCACATCCCATAGCACTTTCTTACCTACAGATTCAGTCCCACCTTACACAAATGTTTTGGCAGTAATGACCCCAAAATCCCCAACAGAAGCTGGACCACAGGGCACTGAAACAAATCCCTCCAATTTACCGAAGTAGACTTTGGGCTCAGGCTGCTCACCATTTCTCAAGCCCCAGTGACCTCCCCTTTGAAATGGAAACCTACGGGAGAACTGAGAGTTGCGTGGCATCTGCTGAAGCCGGCTGATGTATTAATTAGGCATATGCAGGCTGTCCGCTCAGCTTGTGACTCACTGGTGAGCTGCTCCCGACAGCTGTCAGTTGTAGTAGTTTGTCATAAATATTTGCAGACTGATTTAAAGATGTTTCCCCAGACTACGGGCAGTTGTCCTGATCGCCGTCCCTGTTTGCACTGCTTGCTACCTGTGATCATCTCCCACGTGCACCTTTCTGATTCCTCCACTGCTGCCCAGGGTGTAGAGAAAGAGTCGCCCCGCCAGGAGAGTTGTGGCTGCAAGCAGGATCACTCGCCGTGGGGCTTCCTATAGCTGGGGACTCAGCTTGAGAACCCACAAGGTTCTCCCCTGGTCTGATGCCATCACGGGACCACTTTGAAATTTTACACTAAAAATTAAACGGAAAAAAGGTGTTTATTTTGAAATGAAAGATACTGTGGAATTGTTTCATTTCTTTCCAAAAAGGCCTGGGTTTTGAAATATAAAATACATTTTAAATAGTAAATCTTTGAACTTTGTATATTAAAGTGGTTTTTCTTCAAAAATGCATGCAKATCTTCAGAAATTGAAAAAAATACATATATTCTCCACACACACATGCCTTTGGGGGCGAGGGGAGTGAAGGGGGGCCTTTTCTCCAGACAGTGTTTGCCCTGGGAGGCTGCTCTGACTGCTGCTTTCCTGGATAACTGAAACATTTGAGCACAAAAAGAGCAAATGGCCCATTTCAGGGTTCAGAAATACCAAACAGTTTAAAATAACCAACAGTCTAGCCACACACATAGCGAGCCTTTGAATTAATGATCCTTATTTGGAAACACAAGCTGCACTAATGTCTATCCTGCACAATAAATTACTCGAGACTGACTCAGACCTCAGCCCACTATCAGYAGATTCTTGGACTATTTTTCTCACACACTGTAGTAACAATTTTCAATGGAACTGGCCTTATTTAGGGACAGAATCTAGCCAAATGGCCGTCATTTGGATTTCTGATTTTGACCTCTACCTAGCCAAAAGGAGTTAATTTCTATCGAAGCRCTACGAGGAAGGCCATTTGTGCACGCATACGTTAACCACTCCAGGGTGGGAAACACACGCTCGTGTGCAATACCCGCCACTCCRGAAAGAGCTACAAAACAAGCATTTCTGGGTGCCAGGAAAATTAACATGTGCTTCATCCACATGAAAAAGAAAACTAGTAAGATTGATCTAAATTAGTTGTACAACTTATAGGTGCTGGATAAGTTTATTGCACAGCAGATCTGACTTATTTCATGCTGTACTGCAGGGGTATAGTGCTGTCAGCTTCGGTGGCACAGTCCTGGGTTACGGTAGCAAACAGGAGAGCATTGAGGGCTCCTACCTTGTTGGTCCATAACAAACCCTACTGCGCCAGATTTCACAACGTGCACACTGCTATGCTTATCCATCAGCCAGCTATCCTCTCTCCAAAAGGGGCAGATGCCTGCAATTTTGGAGGAAGCTGAAACATCTCCTGAGCTGAACAGCAGTGTTTGCCCTGAGCACCCAAGTAGCACCTTCTTCCACAGCCCTCACAGGGGTCTTCCTTGGGATTTAACATCCCCAGCTGCAATACAAGTCAAAATGAGTATTTTTAACCTTTCTAATTCCAGGGTGAACACTGAAGACATTGCTCAGTCACACACGGTTGCCCTAGTCTGGCTGACTTTCTCGCTTGAGACTCAAGGGCCCATCTGAAGGCAGGTCAGCAGAGGCAACCGGCCAAGGACTGCTCGTAAGCCAATCTGTCAGCTGCGGGCAGCCACCTTATCCAGTCCAGTGAGGCTGACTTGTGTCTGAACTGCAGKGGCATTGCTGGCAGTCCCAGGCCCTTGCTCTCCCAGCTGTAGCACAAATCTGCATCCAAGTACTGACTAGAGCTATTGGAAAGATGCCTTTTTCTACTCAATTCGATTTCATGGCATGTAAGCTTTATCTTGACTACCAAAGACACACAGTCGACACCAGGTCTGAGCTGATAAGTAGGTCTGACATGCTAATTGCACTGCTTAATTTATGGTGTTGCCAGGTTCATCTGTTGGCTTCATCCCTCCACATCAGTGACTTTCCCACTAGCTGTCCTTAGTCCCTCTCATATTAAAGGACCCAGCTTGCTGGATCTCTTCCTCTCCCTTGGATGACCAACACCAAATTTAAGCATCCAAGTGGATACCCACACATTATCTTTAAACCTATTCCTTCAAAGCACATCTACAGCATTACGTATAGGGTTTCAATCCTTTAACACCATCCTAACCAGAGCAAGACAGACTGATCTGCTTGCTCAGATTAACATATTTGTCCCTAAGCTGACTGTATCCTTCAAAACAGCCTCCCTGCAGTGAAAGATAATCAGCTCTTTAGCTATAAGATGAAGAGAACAGAGAGAAAAATAAAATATCCCTGGAAGAATAATGGTATTCAACAGTAAGGAGCTGCTCTGCTTCAGGGGCTTAGACAGCCAATTCATTCCTTCTTCTACCACACACCAAAACAGTGCRTTTCCAAGCTCTTTATAGACTGTACTGAATTTGCCACCAGCTTTCAGCTTACAAGGYGCTGACTCGGACATATAGTGCAAACCCTCTCCTCTCTGTATCACAGAAATGCTCCAGAGTCCCAGGAAGAGGGACAGCAAAGCGACAAAAAAAGCTCCTCCAAAAAATCACCCGCAACCCAGTCTCCTGACTAATTCCTGAAACAGACTCCAGGGAGAAGAGAGGAAAAAGAGAATCTATACACAATTCTCCACTGCAGTGAGACTCACAGCAACCAAGCGGCATACTACTTTTAAATAAAACAAATGAACTTTTACAGAGCGCAGAAAGCTGAGGRTTTGGCTTCTACCCAGGATGAAAGAACACATTCTGGTGCAACTAAGCAGTTGTTCAAACAGGTCCTTGGTGCTTTAGATAGGAGGATACCACATACCCCCTGCGTAGTAGAAAAGAAGGCTCATTCGCGATAAACCAGGACAGTTGGCAGGAAAATGCATGTGCCCAWAAGATTTTACTGAGCTCACACTGGGAAAACTGAGCACAGAGGAGTTAAAAAGCCACTCCGCATTTCACTGTGGCTGGAAACTAGGTCATACCTTGAGTCTCGCCACATTAGCATTACGACAGCTGATTTCTGTCCTTGGAAATGGGCATCTGAGAATTTTGCTCTTGGCATCAGAGGATGTGGAGAGCCGGAGCTGGGAGTACAAAGCACTTTCCTGGAGCTGCTTGGTGTCTCACATCTCACCCTACGGTTTCCTGTGTATGTGCAAGCAATGGAGGATTTTAGCCCCGTGGCAGGCAAGATAATTAAAGAGGAGGAGGGTATTCCAGGCATTTTTAAGGGGAAAAAAGTGAGACAGTAAAGAAACATCATTTGGGATTTTTGATTCATTTGTCAAATTCTAAAATGAAATATTCTGACTTCTAATATGCTTCTTTTCTAGCAAAAGCAATTCAAGTCAAATCTGCAAATGCTTTTGACTAAACTGCTAAGACTCCTGTTTTCCAGAAAGATACAAATCCGCAAACAGTGTATATGAAACATGTCACTGAAACTAAATGCATGAAACGTTTCATTGCTCTGCCAGAGTGATGGGATCAGYGTGACACTGGTCTCTACTAACTGGCAGTTCAAAATATGGCAAAGGGCACAGGGCAGCAGGTACATGCAGGAGGGTTGTGCTTTTTCAATTAGATGGGCTAGTAGGGCAGCATAGATCCTGCAGGAGGTAAGAGGCCTGGGACACTAAAAATGTATTTCATCCATCCTGCCTGACACCTTGGGAGCGGTGATAAAATCTGTCTTATTTGGAACCAGAATCATATCACCCTCTGCACTGGCCAGTCCCCAGAATTCATGAGTTGAGYAGGAAACATGGTCAAAACCAAACTGCACTGCTGTTAAAAAAGAGTTCAAAGCAGAGCCCGGCCTTCCTATCTGTAGCTTTTGACTGGTGTTGCTGGAGCTGGCAGGAGAAGGTGGGGAGCAGAAGTCAATAAGAGGCAGGTGCAAAGGAGGAAGAAAAATCTGGGGCAATACTGGGAACACCAGCCAGGATGGAAAGGAAATTTCTTGTTAGCTTACTTCCTTCTGGCCTTTTTGCTTTTCAGGCTTTTCTTTTCCAAAGATCCACCATGTAAGCCATTGCTCTAGTTTCTAGAGAGAGTGGCTTGACCTTTCTCTGAATCCATCCGCTTCACCTTCTTACTGCCAGGAATTGCCACCTCCCTAAACAGATCTACTTCCTATCACAAAGTCCCAGGAAACGGTACAAGGAACTGACCATTCTTTAATGCTCTTTAGGGCAAGAGCCATCTTCCTCTTCTCTGACCTGGCATGGTGAGGGGTCCTTCCCATGACTGAACCTCTAATTGCTGTTAGTATTAAATACTAACACACCACTTTGCCACTGCATCACTGAACACTGTACTGCACAAAGATAAGTAAGTCAGGCAAAACTGTAGCTAAGAATAGTCCTATAATAAATTGGGGAAGGAGGCAGGAAGAATGGAGGGTTAACTCAGGGTGCCATATTTGYACACCTTTCATACTTACTCTTCAGCACTTAGTCAGCTGAGCCTCACTCACACAGCCACATGGATGATGGCTGGAAGAAATTCATTGACATCATCATTCATGCCTAGACATTCTTGTCTACTTGACCAGTCAGAGACCCCAAAACACCACATGACCAAACTGAGCCATCAGTTCAGAGATGAGAGATCAGAAGAGCTTGATCAGAATTTCAAGTGTTCCTGATCTTCTTTCCAGAATAAAGCAAAATATCAAGCACACCACAATTACAAAATTATATTAAAAGCTAAAATTAATGYGGAAACTTCTGAAGCCACCTTGATCAGTTCATGGTAATTCTATGAGTAGAAAGGGAAGCCAAATTTATTGCACATCTTTTTCCCAGCTCCACTTCCAAGCACGGCCCCTAGTAAATCTCTCCTCACAGCCCCCTCCTATGCACAGATTCCTTTGGCACCATGAACTGGCACCAGATAAATATAGCCCTCCTGCCATCAGGATGTTGTTATACCTCTTCTCCTGCCAGTGCCATCAATACACTTGTCTTCTCAGCAGAAGCATGTGGGGAATCAGGCTATGCCCAAGGATACTCAGGCCTCGCTGCCACTAACATCCAGTGATGGAAGACCATCCATGTGGTTTAATCTGATATGTTAATGAAAAATCCAATTAGACTAACAGACATTGAAGTGCAAGCACCCACCATTCCTCTGGTACTTTCTAACAACCAAGGGGAGCAGCCACAGAACTTCTGCCCGGGGAAGACAGTCACATCTCCATGCACTCTAGTAGCTGATAAGGTCATCTGCTATGGAGATGCAGTCTGGTTCAATTTGCACGCCTAGGGCTAGCTAATTTAATGACCGCCTTTGGCTCTGAGCTCATGACTTCCAAATTAAGATCACCACTAACAGATGGATACATCCGCATTTAGTTCACACTAAGTGCACAGCTAACTACTTAATCAGTGGATGAAAGCCAATATTAAACTCTAGAGAAACCAGGGCAGAAACTCACTTTGTCATTATTCCCCAGGCGCAYGTCTAATGACCTTCACTGCTTCTCAGGGCCACACGCTCCAAGCAACCACCATGTCACACCCTCAAAGGCAGTGCTGACTCTGTTGTCACATGCGRCCTGCTGCCCTATGCCTTCCCTCACAATTTAGTTTCAGTCAAGCTGGATGATGTTGAAGCTAAATTCAATAAGACAACAAGATGACTGCACTGAAGGAATCTACCTCTGGCAAATATCCCCCAGAGGGACTTTGATTGTCCGGTGCAAAGATAGGAAATCCATAAAGTACTTCTGCATAAGGAGAATGGGCTGGATTTCTTCTCTTTGGCGGTGGAGGGTGTTGGTTTCTCTGTGGAGCGTCATGCACAGGGAGGCTTTTACGGCTCCATCTCGCTTCTGGGAACGTCGAAGAACAGGGAGCTCAGAGTCCTGCAAGGACCAAGCGCTCTGAATGAGACTGCAAAGGCAGTTTCTGTTTCCAGTGGAAACTGAAGAGGACTTCCCCAGACCGGGCTCTTCACCTGCTTCCACAAACAGTAACGGGGCCCCTTCGGCACTGGTCTCTGAGGGGTATTTTGACTAGCAAACATTCTGAGCAAGTGGATAAACTCATGTGTTCCTCATATACCTCACACCCAAGTATGCTAGCTAAAGGACCCAAAGCTCAAACATCATTTTTCCATCCTGCAGTGGTTGCCTCTTACGCGAAGATACAATATTGCCAGCTGTTACACTCTGGAAATAACTAGCAAGGCCCCAAACCATAAAACTGGCCTAAAAGTCATGAGACCATTAAAAAAAAATAGTGTCAGGGTTTTCTGTCTTTGCCTCCTGATTCTTAGCTTTTGTAGGCAGCTGGAGTTATATTTTCAAGCTTTAGTCTACAGCTACAAAAAGTATGCATTAGCAAATGAAAGCTGTAATTCTCCTCGTCACAGGACTCAAAGCTTGGGATTACTGTARGGCACCAGATGCCATAAAACTTACAATAATCTTGAAAGAGTTGGCAAGTCTGGAAACTGCAATATCTCTTCTTTAATATATGCCTCATTGTCACTCCCAAAAGATATCATTCTCCCTCTTTCTCTCTCTCTTTTTTTTTTTTTTGGCCAGAACTATCACAGCAAACATGTAATGTTGTTCTAAGGAAAACACAGTTTGCCAAGACATCTAAAATATTGTGTATTCCCTCCATCTGGTTCTGCTAAATAAACCCTGGGCCTTATCTAATATAACAAGTAGATGTTGGCAATAATTGCAGAGCCATCTGTATGATGTGCTAAACCTGTTGCAAGCTAGGCTCTGGACATGAGAATGTCAGAATTTATTCCTTTCCTACTGAAAACAGAAATTGTAACTTCTCCCCTTCTGTTTTTTTTTTTTTTTTTTTTTTTTTTTTTTTTTTTTGGATACTTCAGCTTTATCAGCTCCTATGTTTGGTGCTTGGAGAAGAGTAGTTCACATGTACCACAGAAAAAACCCTTCTTTTCCCAGCTTGGCGTAGATAAAGCTCAAGTTTGGCAGGTGACACAATTCGGAGGTGTTCCAGGTGAGCACTGTTTGCAGCGCAGCAGCCTCTAAGGGCCATTTCTGCCTGGTGCGGTGCAGAAACAGCACAATATCTTTCAGCAGCAACTACACAATGCCAATGCTCTACCTGCACCCAAGCTTTGCTGGGAAGGAGTCTCTCAGAGAAGAGTTCCCCAGAAATGTTASGGTTTAATCCCAAAGTCTTTTCTGGCTGCACCTAACTGCTCACGCTGCTACATTCAACTAAGCCCATGTAGATTAAACAGTTTAAACAGTCCTTTCTAACCCCTTTCCCTGAGTCATCTGAGTCAAATGGGGCCGTCGCACCAGCTCATTGCTGAAAAAGATACGGAAATGGTGTTTCCTGGCAAGAGCAGCTGCTGGATTAAGCTGCGTGGTCTCAGGACCACGCAGAGCAAGATTCACCCACTAGTGTTCATGGCAGTTTGAACAGGTCAGCTGGGGGCTGCTGTCACTCAGTAGCCTGAACTTATCCGTAGCGAATACACTCACTGCCTCTCTGAATTGCTCTTAATTTCAGAGGCACAGTCCAATCTTCCCTTCCGACACCTTGCTCTAACACGTTGACATACAAAATACAAACATGCCAGGTTCAAGCTCTGATATAGAGGGAGGACAGAAGTATAATCCCATCAGCCTTCTTTGACACTAAACGGAGCACTGAACTGAGAACCAGGAGACACGTTACCTTTGTGCTGCAGCCTCCTGGGAGGCCCTTGACTAAGCAAGGCCCTTGACTTTTTTGAGAGTCACTTTTCCCCTATGCGACCTGGGTTGGGAAGCGATCGCATCCACAGCTCTGCTAGTCTATTTTGAGGGATGAAGGACAGTTAACCTGCCACAAGTAGATGGATGCASGCTGGCAGAGGTGCAACAAGAGAGGGATGTTTGATCATGTGCTATGGGGGGGCGGCAGAAAACATGATTGAGATTGTCTGTAAAAGAGGGATATTCAGAGTGCTCAGAAACTTTGCACAGAAGTCAAAACCACCCCAGAAGAGCCTTGGATAAAAAGAACTGGAGAAAAAAACAAGTTGTTGCCAATGAAATCTAATCAATTAAGTGTACCCATGCACTTATCCTCACTGGCCTAGTATCAAGAGTTTCAGAGAAGACAGCAGAGTTTTTTCCATGTTCTGCATGTTCAGGAGGCAGCATGCAGTGCCTGCAGGAATCACCACCTACTCTAATACATACCATGCCCATGACTATGCTTTTTGTGAGCATTGGTTCACTAGCCCCACYTTCTACCTCCACCATCCCACGTTACAGTGGCCTGCTCTCTCTGTGCTTTGCCCATTCTCTCTCACCCAACACAGCATGATAGCTCTCCTCCTGAGACCACCAGGAGCATACAAAGGGCTTCTCGTCAGCAATGCAAGTGGACAGAGCAGCCAGGTTCCCACTGAGCAAAGCTTGCAGGACCTCAGTGGGCAGGACAATGTCACTGATGCAGCGAAACAACATCTTTATATCAGGCTAAAAGAATGTGCTTAAATTAATTGGCAGTTCGGATAATAGAAGCTCTCACTCTCCACTGGGCTGTTAAGAAGGCTGGAATTGCTGCAGATAAAAGTCTGGCAGCATTTTCATCATAAGCTCAGTGTTTCTGGGCTGTACAATTCAACCATTAAAAAATATATGCTCTGGGCTGAAACTTGACATATAAGGTCCCAGCACAGCAGCAAATGTTTGTGTTTTCCGAATTTCCAGAGCAGTTCCTTTGGGCCCATTGAGAAGTTACAACCTGCAGAATGGACATGAAGGTTTGTGGTTTTCCAGGCAAGGTCGTGCTTACTTCACTCCTTCCAAGTTTTGGAGCTCAGTTGCAGTCCCCTGACCAGGAAGGCAAGTTCACCTCCATACTGCCACTGTATAAAATACAGGATAAAGCCTACCGCATCCAGTAGTGAAGACTTTTTTCATTGGTGCCACATCCACATTTGCTGCAGCAAGTTTGACCACCACACAAAGAAAGGAYTGAATTAGGGGATGGGATGGAGAAACTTGTGGGGAATTTCCCGGGGAGTTACAAGAGAGGCAAAAGGTATCCAGCAACCCACAGCAGCTTTCTTACAAGGCAGCACACAAGAATATAGTGCAGAGCACTTTGGGATGTAGGCCAACAGCATAAGATACTTTTGGTTGATGCAGCCTATTGCTGTGAAATGGTCCAGAAATCCCTCCTAGCTTTTCAGCGCCGTGGTAAGAGTCTAGTTAGGAGCTAATCACCTCAGGCTAACCTATACAGTCAATGGAGAAAAAGTGATTCAGAGTACAAGTAAAGAAAAAGAAACCCAAAGCAGTATTGGCAATCTCTAGCGTGCAAATAGCATGAGTCAGGTTCCACCAAGTAGCAGCAAGACTGGCTTTAAGATGTAATCCAAGCTAAGTCTSTGAGTGAGCGAGACAAGACAAGTCATACCGTCTCCTCTTGTGCTCCTGTTTTATCTCTTCATAATGTATCTTGCTTGCTTACTCACACTGCGAGCATTAGGAGGGAGACTTGATGTTTTGACTCGGTTTAAACCTCAGGGGGGCTCTGAGTACCCAGCTCTAGTCTCTGTTCGYTGGGTTCCCCACAAGTTACTCTCCTGGCCCTAAGCGTTCCTCTCTGTTAAATCATTAGGCCCCGCTGTTCTCCAAGCAGAACAAAGCCTCAGAAAGGACGATGAGGTTGCATTTGCAGCCAGCACCAAGGCAGGAGAGAACCTCTTAGCAGTTTTCCGGTCTATCAGCATAAGTTAATGGAGAGTTTGCATAAAGCAGACCATTGTCTAGACAGGGTTAAGCTCTGAACAGGGAAGGTACGGGGAGGAATGGAGTGTAGTTTCTATAGTAAGCATTTCTGACATTTGCTTAGTCAACTTCTGCCCTCCCATTTGTTTTTATGTGTGATTCCCTCCTCTGGCAGCCCTGGAAACCACAGGGAAGAGGCAGCTCCAGATGCGAACGTGTCAGCATGACAGGTGGGCTGCAGCTATGCTGCAGCTCCGGGTGGACCTGCCGTCTTGCTTTATCCTCATCCTGCCCATATCCCCGCCATCACCCACGGGAATCTCCAGACAAGTCATKGACGGAGTATGGACAAGGGCCTATTTGATAAAGCGCCAGAAACCATTCCATTTTACTTAAGGTGCCTGACAAGAAGGAATTACAGATCCCTGTATTTTTTCCCCTTTTTTTAACACTTCATTTCACATCTCAAAACTAAGAAACCACCTCTGAATTGATAACTCTGGTAGGTGGGATGGAGGCAAACTCTGTGGACCGAGAAGAGCCCTTTGCATAGCCCTCCGTGCCCCAGCCAGCTGGGAGCTGCGCAACGATACTCCCTTCTCTTTCAGCAACTTTAGTTCAGGAAGGTAACACTAAAGCCGATGCTGGGAGCTGTGGCACTCCTCAACTGGAGCAACAAAACAGTAATTAAGACGATACTCCCTCAGCTAAATTTTGGTTATGGTAGCCATCAGAAACCCCATCCCCACATCACTTTCAAAGGACTCTAAGGACTAGTTCACTGTTTTAGACTCCCCATAGGCTTTCAAAATGAATTTTTAAGCATGTTACCACAGAAGACAACATCCCAATATAAACCTAATCTTCATATATGGTSCAGATCAGCACATATGAAGAGATGATGGAATAACCCTATGCAAGTTCTCACTACTGTATGTACATCAGCTATGGAACTCCTTTCTGTAAGCTATTAGTGAGGAAGAATAGTAAAGAAAAAGAAACCTCACATGCCAAGTACAGCAAGAAAGGGCCGCTGGGATCCTTCCATCTGGCTTCCCACAATACGCAGATAATATTTTCATTTGATAATTCCYGTATCAAATCTCACGGCTGAAGCTTGCCTGACTAGCGGCTCCAGGAAAACCAGCAGGAGCAAGTGCACAGTTCAGTCATTCTACTTTTCACCAGGTAGCAATAAACTAGATCTCTCACCCTCTGCAAAATATCAGGTTCACACCTRCAAAAACATGCTTTGCAAGGAAAGAAAGGCAACTTCACTTTAAAATAACTAGCAAGTGTTCCTCAGGAAAGAGGACATGACACTGTGAGCTGCCCACCCACAACACTGCCACCCCTCCCAGTGCCCTAGAGATGTGACTGTCTTTCTCTGGCTATTTTGTCTTTCGCTTATACCAGCATCTCTGGAGATGGATAACAGCTTAAGGGCTATGCAACAGGAAATTTCTGCCTTCACAAGAGGAGGACAGGAATGGCATTCTGATACAGGGCTGGGGACAAAACGCATCCATGGTGCTKAGGTCTGGGGAAATGGCAGCAGTAATAAACAGTCTAAGCAATCAAATCTCTCAATCAAGAGATTTGAGTTCTACTTCCATCACTTGATGGTGGTGATCACTCACCACCAGCTTGTTCTGTGACCTCCAGCAACTTGATTTCCTTTCTTCCCACCTTGATTCTACTTTCCCCAGCTTCATTCAATCAGTCAGTAGCTCAGGGTGGACACCACCACCAGCTCTGCTGAGCTCCAGCACGCAGTATGACCGCATCACCATCTTATTAAGCGAAGCTGCTAAGAGACCCTAAATAGAAACAGCAGAGGAAAGCACAAAACACTATTCGTGTAACTCCTGCATTAARAGCAACTCTGACAAGACGAAAATAGGTGGCATCTTAGTGGCAGACTGAGCAAATTGAGAAGTATTGCTACTTCTTAGAAAAAAACACTCAAAGGGTTTTGTGCTGAAAAATGCCTTTCCCCCCCTCCAAAAAAAAACACATTTGTTTTAGGGAAACATCAATTTCAATTTTCCACAGGGAAATAACAAAATATTTTGGTTTCATTTTTACTCATGTATGACTTCAGATTTTGTTTTTATTTGGKTATTTTTAACCACAATAATGTTGTAAAGCTGGTTGAAAATGCATTTTGCTTTAAAATTGGGTTGAAACCTCCCAGGGGAAACAGCACCTTTTAAAGCAAAATTTTTGGAACTAAGCTTTTTCCTCAGGTATCTCTCATTGGAGAAAAATCTGCTTTTCTGAGCAGTCATCCTTTACAGCCCAGAGGGAGGCTGCCTCACCTGAGCCAGTTCATAACAGCTTCCCATYGGGATGCAGCATGGATCCTGAGCATCTGACGGAGAGATACTTGTTTTGCTCTGTTTCTCCCCCATGCTTATTTTATCTTCAGACACCACATGGGCCCCAGGAAAGCTTGCAGCAGCAGGTCCCATCCACCAGGCAGTTTGCATGCCAGAAGTGTTGGTGCATGGACAGGATTCCCAGCTTGATTTTGGAGRACTGAGAACAGCAATATAGGGAAATCCACTCACCTCCTCAGCTGCTGATGGCTCAGATGACTGATTGTACTTTGATATTTGTACAAGGGCACTGCTTGCTACAGTAATATTCAGTAGACCACATTCTTGGCAGGCAAAGAAACTCCTTCATTTCCTTGCAAAGCACAGGGATTCAGCAGATTTGTGTTTGCCCTCTCCTTTTGTTGTCACGCCTCCCTGGCAACCTGGACATCCTGACGCGGTGCAGCGGTAAGGGCAAGGAGGCTCAAACACAAATCCAAGTTGTTGAGAAAGAGCACAAGTTCAAAGTGAGCTTTGCACCACTGGATCAAGGAAGAGGTGGGGAGCAGATGCTGTGCTGGAGGCAGGCAAGAACTGCTTCAGGAGAAACAGGCRTGGCAAGATGCACCTTCCTCCTGGAGGGGAGGTCTTGGGGCCGTGCAGGATACTGTGCTCAGCCTCAAGCCTCTGGGAAAGTTTCTGGCAAAGAAGGACAGATAGGGCTTTGAGGGATAAAGCGAAAGGCAGTGAGAGCAAAGAAGGGGCTGGAGGACAAAAAACATTAATTAACTGACTTTACCAAGAGCACAGGATGTAGTTGGATAAAGTTTGCATGTGGRTTTTGCAGATGACAAAATTTACAGTCTTGGGATAAAGTCAGGACTTGGCATTTTGTCTCAGACCCTGCTCCACTTAAAAAAAAAAAAATAGCCTGGAGGTTCCCAAAACTAGTAACAGGGATGCTAGGATTGAGTCATCCTGCAGCTCTCCAGAGACATGGCTACTCCCTTTCCATTTATGCAGCTTGCTTTAGAAAAGGAGTCCAGGGCTCAGCTCGGATAGATCTACTTGCTACTGGTAAATAGCTTTTTCACTGTGACTAGCAGGAGTATGGAGGTAAAGTCTGATCACACCCTCTACAGATCAAGGTCTTGTAAAGCCCGAGTCAGCTGCAGTCCCATCATTTCTTCCACTACAGCTGTTTCATGACAGCAGGTCACTCAGTTAACGCACATCAGTGATGTCCTGCCATGCTGCATGCAGCGTATGGCCCCCCTTCTAGAAGCACCACTGATGCACGTTCAGCCTGGCCATTCTGTTCTTCCTGGGCGTCTCACACACCTCTGTCTAATGAGGGCAACTCATCCTCATATCATGCTATTCTAGTCTAAATCACATCAAGCTGATCTGCCAGGACTGGTCTTGCCCCATCTCCAACACCTTCAAGTCTGGGCTTTCAGATTCCGAGCACAAGCTCTGTCAAAGAACAAGACAGTCAACACAAATTGAGGAGAAATCTGAGCCCATCAAATTCTTTACGCTAGTGGCAGGCCCTGGAGCAAGATTCTATATAGAAATGAAAGGCTGGACCTGCACCTGCYGTTACAACTGTATGGAAATCACAGTGAAGTACAAAAGAGTTAAACTTGTGCATTTTCCTCTTCTTGATTCAATTGCAGGAGGGAAGATTTTTTTCCCTTTTCATTTTCTTTCCTTACAATTTTCTCCCTTGTTACATGAATGAGGCAGCAGAATTTTAATGCCCCTTATGTTCAGTGAAAGATAACAGTAAACTGTACCACTCTGACCTTTTCAGTGTTTTATAATTTGATCGACTGTCCAGAGCTGCTCTTCCTTTCTCCTTGCACATGCAGGGAAAATAAGGCAGAGGGGATGGCCAATGATAGCATCACGTAGCTTAGAGGCAAAACAGCGAAGAGGCCACCACAGCTTTTCCTGGGGAGAGGGGAGTGCAGAGTGCTGGCTTTTCTATAGAGGTAGTCTACATCTTACAGAAAGGGCCAGAGGACAGGAAACGGGACAACGACACCGTCTCGGACCAGGCTTACTAGGAAGGCCAGTGGGCAAATCAGCATGGGAATGGGACAGGGAGGAGAGCAAAGTCCCCTCAGGGAGGTTCCAGTAAAACGATATTGTCTTTTGAAAACCTGAGCAAGATAGTGGTAGAAAAGCGCTCATCTGCTGCTAGTGGAGACAGAGCAGTTAACTCTTCCCATAGCATAGGTAGATGCTTCATACCAGCAGGAACATGAAGACACAAAGTCCAGTGCCTTTCTCAGCATCCTGAAGAGAAGCCAGCTAGGATCCAGATCCGTACCTCCAAACCATTTCCCAGACTCTAAGCTAAACCAGGTGCTCTCACCTCGTTGGGGATGGAGTCAGGGAGGCTTGGTTTCTGCTTTTTTTGCTCTACCACTGAGACCTGTCCCCTTCCTCAAGCTCCCACTTCTCTCCCCACTTGAACATTCTCCARGCCTGTGCCCATCACCCAGCCCACTGCAATGCTTCTGGCTGKCATGCGGCACGGGCATGAAGGGAGCACTGACAGGCAGCGAAATGCCAAGGCCTTGACAGGGAAACCACTTATGCTGCACATCAATCATCCTTCAGSCAGCAGCTGGGCAGACATCCTCCTTGCAGGAGACATCTTGAAACCCAGAAAGGGCGGTGGGAAGCAAGTCTGGTCCCGAGAGGGGGAAAGAAGCTGAAGAACTGCAATCATGGGTAAGGAACAGTCCCTGGATTGAGATGACATACAAGTGGCAACAGCTGGAAAACAAATGGACCAAAGACTTGGATGCCGGGAAAACATCAGAGCAGYAACTTAGGTCACACTCCCAAGCGGTGAGAATCAGATCAGCAGTGCCAAAGACCACTCTCAAGCACAAGCTACGGCCCAAACAGCCGTGTCTTTCCCTGAGCTCCTTCAACAGGCCAAAGGGCATCTCCCCCTCTTTTCTCTCTCAAAATCCTCCCTTTCCCCAAATGCTTAATCTGTAATCTTCTCTCCCGTCAGAGGAAGGGAGGGGAAAGAGGGGGGAAAAAAAAGAAAATAAAAAAGCACTCTGATTGCCACAGGCAACTGATAACCTAGTAAATTTTAATTTTAATCTGTGCCTGTTATTGTATTACCACTAGAAGTACATGGATTGAAATAAAAGGATCACCAGCCCAACCATAATTATATTAGAAAGGTAATTATCTCCTCTTCCACAAGACTTTGTGTTTTCTTTCTGTAACTAAGTTTTCACTAATGTTTGCAGTGATGGGMCCAGCCACCACAAAATCACTGAGAAATGTAAAAGTTAATTGACTGTTTTGCATAAAAGAAATGGAGGATTGAGGCTGAGGGAAAAAAAAAAAAAGGAACAGGGGAGCCCCAAACCGGTAGCAAATAACAGCTCCTGATTATTGCAATTATCCATATTCTGGCAGGACCTCAAGTCCAGAATGCAGTCGAGGCCTTGGAGCGCCCAGTGTCACAACAGCGATGAGCAAGGAGCAGCTTCCCGCTATGAAGAGCTTTCACCTGAGGCACCCTCAAGCTTTCAGAYAGAGTGGCAAACACCCCAAATCACATTAGTTTCTTCTCAAATATATATTTGCTTGAAGACACCTGCCTCCTCCAGTCCTGCCCTTTCTGTTTYCTCTCAGGAGGGTAAGAAACATATTAAATAATAATGAAAAAAAGACATTACCACCTTTTGACTCCACTGACTAAAGCAGTGAGGAGAGGACCGGCTCTCACACCATCACAAAACCAGCTCACAGTGCTGCCGTCAGCAGGTTGCAGGTTAAAAGCGACAAAGGAAACTGAGGCACAGAGTGAAAGAGGGGCTTCCGTGCGTCCCACAAGTCCTCACCCCACATCCCGCTCAATCCAAACAGTCTCTCCGTGTCAGTTTGGATCAAGCCTTCCTCGCTTGCACTTYTAAGTGTCAAAGCAACACTAGGACTCTTCTCCAGCAGACAAGTTATCTGGAACTGAATGGGCTAAATATAACTTCAAACAAGCACGCATTGCACAGATCACAACAGGAGGACACTGGCTTACATATGTTGCATCTATTGTTTCATAATGGGTTTTTTTATGCCTTGGGATATTGCWGAGTGGAATAAAATTACAAGTTAAGACACTTGATTGTACTAATTATAATCATTTGAGGAACATGTTGAATAATTATTGCCTTGTTCCAATGCATAACTGACCATATGATCTCCTCTATAGTATTACCACCAGCCTTTCTTTTATCTTTCAAAATTAGGAGGTAGGACTGTTCTTTGCAAATGTTCCCAACAGGATCAGTTCACACYCTAAGTGATCAATGATGCTCTAATGATTTGGAAAAGTATCCTGTAAACTTAAAAACAAAAATATGTTTCTGTTGAGTTTCCTCAATGTTAAAATTTGCACAAATTTCAGTAGTACCAGAAGTCTGGTGTCTTTGAGCCACTGCCCCACACTCCCAGAGTTTCTCTTTTGAAGATGGACCTAGACTGTCCCAAAACTCCAGCCCCAGCCCCCAGAAAACAACCAGCCCCCAACATCTCTAGACATAGCAGATAGACCACCATGGATTTTGGCCTCCCCTCCAGCCAGCGCTCGGCTGGGCCGCAGCAGATGACCTCTCTCTGCCTCTGCCCCATGGGTAGGACTCGCTACATCCTTAGTGACACAGGACTCAGTTTTACCCCATTCTCTTGTAGATCACAGCATTTCAGAATGTCGTCTCAGTGAATTTTTAGAGTTATACACAGATGCCTCATCTAGCATCAGAGCTTTTCTGTGCCCGGCGCCATGCCCCCCCTACTCTTTCAAGGACATGGCACCTGCCCTAAACAGCCATAACATCCTCCCTTGCACCAATGACCCTCTGGGGGTTGCCTGACCCAGCTAGGAGACATTTGGAGGAATTACCGCTCCCTGATGAGCAATTGTGCAAAAGCTGCAGGTCTGAAGCAGCATCTCCAGAACAAGGCAGAGGGACTAATGATGATTGTATCCCGAGGGGACGCAGCAGGAGGCAGACGCCTGCCACATCCCACACCTGCTCTTCCTGCRGTGTCACCTGACTGCACACAACTCCAGCAAAAGCGTTTTATGGCTCTATGGGAAGTGCTTGCAAAAACCCTGCCAGCTAATTCCAGAAACTGCCTTGGAAGGAGTCTGCCACGAGCTATACATAGATGGGGCAATGGGGAGAATGATTTCGATGGAGAGAGTGTTTTATTAAGTTTAAAACTTCCAATCTGTAAACAGCTCTCCCCCAGGTAGTTCCTGGGTGCAGCTGGATGAATCTGGATGAAGTAAATGGTACCAAAGTGAAGGCAGATAAAACATAATTCAATACAATGTTCAACTGTAATGTGCAATTCAATACAATGTTCCTTCCACCTAGTCTCACTGCATTCCTCCATTCTTCAAACGCAAYGGTGTACAGAGCCCTGTGTACTTATAGAAATCTTTCTCTAATCCTTTGTTTATCTTAGAGATCTGTCCCAATCATCATTTCCTATGGGACTTGGGCAGCAGTGCTGGAATTGCAGAACAGTAGAATTTACACTTCCGATTTGAGCAGTGCACAAATGAGCCAGGCTCGTCTGGAGCTCTGAATGGCTGGAGGTGTTGATCTGACTTCATGAAGTTATAAATGCATATATTAAAATTCTTTGACTATCCKTAGCCCCCAAGCTTCAGATACCCAGGCGAGAAGCTGCGACAGAGTCAGTGTCTCCCTCCAGCACAGCCTAGCCAGTGCATTTCTGTACCTCAGCCACAAACAATTTTCAAGAAGTAGACAAACAGTTACCACCCAACTGCACCAAAGCTCCAAGGGGCAGGTCCTCATCTCCCACAGAACCTGTTGCTGTCTCTGAGAGCAAGCTRTTCTCCTCTGGCCAGCACTGGGCTGCAGCAGTGCTTTTCCCATGCTCCTCAATGACGGATCGTCTTCCATCGCAATATTCAGCTTCTCAGGAGGGTGCAAGGTCAGCAAATCCTCCTCCGCTGCTCAGCTGGCAGGTCACCAGGGCTTTGCCATTCGTCTGCAGCCCAGATAATTGACTCATCTATAGGCTTTCATCTCCTCCCTGGGCTGGGAAGATTAAGTCAAATTGCACCTTCAAAATTCAAGCTGCCTCATGCCACCCTTGCCAGTCAATAAATCTCTACCACCGTCACCCCTTGATTTTTAGTGCAGCAGTGAAAAGATCAGGCCAAAGCACTTGTGGAAACCTCCCTCTCATCTGTCACACAGCTTGCTCCAAAACATGAGCATCCTTTAACCTGCCTTTACTTATTTATTTAAGCAGGAAAAGAGAGAAGAAAAAACAACCCAGACTAGCCTGTGTCAGCAATTAAGAGCATGAAATATCTAGCAGGAGCAGCTTTATAATTAGAGCTTTACCCTGTCCTTCTCTTATTCTCCTGTGAAAAAGAGATCACTGAAGACCAGCTACCTCTACCAGCTTCTGCAAGGTTGTGCTGCACAGGGGAAGCGTTGGAGGATGCAGGGGTTGAGGTACCCAAATTCCTGGTTCCAGATTCCCATTAAACATTGGCTGAAACAGGAAAGCATGATCCCCCTTCCCTCCGATGAGAACATACTGCAGAAGGCACCTAATGGGTGTTAGTAGAACAGTATTGCAAGGATCTCATTCATCCATGTTGGGGATAATGAGGCCTTGGAGGTACGGGCAAAGCTGCTGGCAACACAGAGCCCAGTGTGGGGAGTCATCAGGTTGAAGAGGGCGGCACCAGGAGAACTACAGGCACAAGGAGGGCAGGAAAAGCAGCCGTGTCATATGGCCAAAAGACCACAGGCAACCTGCTGACCAAGAGATCTATCCCAAGGGATTTCTGTTTCCGCAGACCTGGATCCTTTTTCTGCTCCACCAGTGCCTCTGGCAAAGGAGGAGGCTGTGAGATAAAGGGACTAAGAAAATCTGTTTCGTATTAACACATACTTAAAGGAAGAGGTGGGCATATTTCTCAGATCTTACGTATGAGGTCCCTGTTCTCTGAGCTGAGCAGGTGCAGCTATTAAGGTGTATGTTCTTCCTGCTGAGAGATCTGAATGTCAGCTTTTTATTTGGATCCCTGAATCCAAGTAGCACCTGGATGTTTTTTTTTTTTCCTGTGGGCTATCAGCAGGTGCTTCCCAGCTTAGCACACAAACATTTGGGTGCTCCACGCTCACAAGCCAACCTGCTCCCTAATTCCTTCAATTTATAAACAAACTCCTTACACGCTGTAACACACCAGTACCTGCACTCACACCTCCTCCACAGCCTTCAACCTTCTTACACATGTACATCACACGTCACCAACCTGACACTACATACCACATTGTCCTCCAGCCCATCTGAAGGTAGTCCCTCAAACTCATACACACACACATGCATCTGCCTATGCTCCACTCCCCATCTACAATCACCCCTGCATAATAAGCCCTTCTTTCCACACATCMAGCTATTTTCAAATTAGTCCATGTTAGGTGATGCTGATTTATCTTTTAATTCTGAAATCATATACTGCAATTTCTATAGCACTCTGATGCCATACACTTTTAGGCTAGAAAAAACATGCTAATGTTAACATCAATTTGTTAATGAAATTGGCCCATTGTAATCAGACCCAGGTGAATGACTGCTCGTAACAGGCAGAAATGAGTAACCAAATCCAGTGTAAATCTCCAACCATACTGAAGGCAGTAGAACAGGGCTTTGCAATCCCAAGACAACATCTATTGACAACCAGCAGGGCAAGCATCTGCAGCCTGCCCTGGCTCCCGTGTCCAAGGAAATTTCCCATGGAGCTTTTTTGGCAGAGCCATCTGAATTCTTCCTGGATAGCCTTGTTTAAAGTCTCACATTAGGATCAACTTTTAATAGTACCAAAGGACTTCCATGTCATTCTCTGGTGAGAAAACGCACCTCCCTCCCCCCTTTCCCCTCTCCTCCCTCAGTCAGCTGCTGCCATCAGACAGGAGCGAAGTCCAACACCGAGGCCAGAGATGGAGGCTGCATTCTCCTCCAAACACCCTTTGGCCATCACACCGTCAGAAGGATGCTCYGCTCCAGACAGGAGCCAGCCGCAAGGACGTCCGGGGGGGGAGCTGAGCACGCCAGCCCCACAGCCTCACAGCATGCAGGCGCTCCAGCCCGCGCACTCAGCGTACTCTCCCACCCTCAAGAGGTGATGACACTGCTGAGAGCAATCTGTCCCATCTCTGCTGCCAACTGTCCTCCATCCGCCTGGCCGTTTCCGCAAGCGAGCGACAGGCAGGCGCAGCGCTCCCCGGGAGYCGTGCTAGCAGCTGCTCAATGGCAGCCAGCATGCATGCCAAGGGCCAAAACGASCTGAATCTGTACGGTCTTGGCCTTCTCCTCACACTGCTAAAACCACAGACAGCAGTGTAAACAAAAGCACTGCCAAAAGCCTGGGAGATGGAGAAGGGGATGGACAACACCCCCTTCATCCTCCTTGCCCACCTACATCTGGAGAGTACCAGTACTGCAATTACCTATCCTCACAGCCCCAGGGGATCTCCTTTTCCTCTAGGATGGATCCAGGAAGAAGACAATATTTGTTTTACCAAAGAATTTAAGAGCCCCAGATGCAGAAAGGCTGTAAGACCATGGAGTGGAAAGGTCCCTGCCCTGTAGTCCAAAACATGAGATGGGATTACAGCTATGAGCAGGTACAGATATGTACGAGCAGAGCAAGACAGAGCTGGCCACCCAGGCAGTGGCCACTGCGCACCAGACCACTAACAGCTCTCAGGTTGCCCCAGAGGCCAAACAGCAAAGGAGAGTTAAAAGGAAGATGCTCTGCAGACAGCTGTGGGAAACTCCTTCCAAGCATGGAAAGAATCACGAAGGTGCGTTTGGTGGGGGCTTTTTGTTTGTTTGTTTTTTTAAAATTTCACACGTGGTGATGGAGGTTGATGCAAGTGAAAGGGCAAAGAGAGGTACTAGGTCAGGAAACGCAAAAGCAAAGAGAGAGGTGGAAGGAGCAGAGGGCATGGCAGGCCAAGGGAGTTGTTTCATCCACAGCGCCCTGGCTGGCTGCAAGGTGAGCAGTCCCACGGCTGCCCTCACTCCACAAAGCAGCAGCAGTGGGGCAGAGGGACCCCATAAGCCCTCCCAGGGGCTGGCAACATGGTCTAACAAACTTCAAAGCTCCTTCCTTCTAGGCCTGAAGCAAAGCTGCCAGCAAGGCAATGGTGTGAACCAAGCCGATGGTGCTACGCAGGAAATAYAGCCATCCCTGGCTCTAGAAACAACCCGAATTCGGACACATCACTTTGCACTGGAGATTCTTGGTGCAGGGACTGTCACTCACTGAACCTGGGATTCATTTCATTTAAAGATCCTCAAAGCTAACAAAATCTAAGATAACCCCCCCAGGCTCCTTTTAGAGCCATCTGCCGAAGGCAACTCATCTCTAAGAGGAGCGCCCATGAAAGGTGGGGGGAAGCATCGTGGAAAGAGTCACTGCTGTCTCTTGGCAGACCAAACCAGACCTGAACTCCAGCAACGAGCTTGCAAAGCCTGAAACAAGCTCTGCTCCCTGCGTCTAGACAGCATCTCGCAGAGGCAGCCTCCCACTACTCAGATAACATCAACAGGGAAAAATAACAATAATTTACACAGCAGAAGAGCTGTGCTCACTGAGGACAGCTGTACTCAAGGTTTTAGTCAACAGCTGAGGAGAGGCAGAGCAGAGGATCTGGCAGGAAATGTGGTGGGCTCTGTCACTCACCCCAGGTGCTCCTGCTAGGACCCATGTCCCTTCTCCCCCGCGTGGCGCAGAAGTACCAGTGCCTCTTGTAAATTGTGCTAGCCCAGTCTGAGCTGTTCCTACTCACTCCCAGACAGGCTCTCTCCTAGCTCCTTTACTACAAGCCTCTGCTTGGCTTCCAGTCTCAGATATTAATGGAGTTTAATGAGCAGCSGCTGATGCCTGTTCATATTTCACTGCCATGCAGTAAGTGGCAAGAGGCCCTCTGTGTTTGGCAGGGTTTTGCTCACCGCGAGGAAACAGAACACCCTTCTCCCCGCTACAAACTCGCTGGTAGCGGCTCTCTCCTTATCACAACAGAGAGTCACTTGTTAGGGAGAAGGGACATTCTTCCCCCTCCGAAGTGAAGAAAAATGATCYCCAAGTCCCATTCATCAGGCAACGGAGATCAGGAAGAGGCATGGAACAGCGTGAGGAAAGGTAGATGTGTATCGTTATCTCTTCTAGCTGATCACGAGCATATCTAAGATTGTCCCATAGATGCCATTCTCTGCTTCATTAGGGAAAAATCCCTTAACGCATTGCCCACTGTCTCCCCCCAAATCATCATTCCCCCCATCTCCACAACATAGCATCCTTCTCATTTCTCAACCAATTCCTGATCCTGGGAGAGAGCTGCACTGTTCCCAAACAAAGCCCAGCTGCACATAAATCCCATCTCTGACCTGAGCRCCTCCAGCTACCCTTGCAAAAGCAACACACAACCCAACAGGACCAAGACTTTTAAGAGATACCCTCAACCATGCATGTAAAGTCAGTGACAGCAGATGTCTACCCTCAGCCAAACCCCTCATCTCAATAGTGTATTGGCACACAGCCCAAGTGATCTAAGAGAGCTTTTTCATCTTTAAAAGGTATGTAGGAGAACAAAAAGGCAGATACACACATATAGCAGGGCTAATAAGAGAACATCAGCTCCTAGGCTGGCTAGCCAGCATAGCACTGATGAAAGGTCCCTGTAATTCATTATCTTTAAGCAAGCCAGTATGTTTTAGGAGCAACTGGATTTCTGTCATGTGGAACCTCTAGAGGCCTGTGACTGACCAGCAAAGAAACCCCTTGAAGTGATGTAGGAAGCCTAAGAATTACAGGATATTAAGGGCAGAGCCRCAATTGCAGATGGCTCTGCACCTCGCCGCACCAGCTGCCACAGGTGACTCTGGCAGGACGCATCCCATGCTTGGGGAGCTGTGGGGACCTTTTGGGAGGCACACACACACTTGTGCTCACCAGTATATCTCCCTGCTGGCAGAAACCACCTTCGCAAGAGGCTGGATGGTGCAAAAGTGAAACACAGGGAGTTGTGTCAGGGTTGTGTTCTGAACTACTCTTCTGGCCTTCCTTGTTTCCCAGAGTTGGGCCAGCCCCTGAAGCATGGGAGCTGCATGGCATTCTGCAGAGCCAGCATCATTAAATGGTATAAGCCTGCAACGGGCGCAGTGTCCCTTCCTCCTGCTCCTCGATCCGGTCTCAGAGGATTGTACCAAGGCTGTCTAGCCTCCGTGGCAAACACGCCTTGCCAGCCAGCAGCTCCTCTCCCACACCCAGGTCACCTGGTTCAGGAAATGGTTTAACACAGAGCTTTTCATTTGGCATAAAAGAGGATAGATACATACATGTGTGTGTGTGTATGTATATATATATATATATATATATACATACACATGTATGTGTGTGTGTATATATATATATATATATATATACATACACATGTATGTGTGTGTGTATATATATATATGTATATATATATATACATACACACACACACATGTAAAATCTGCACTGAGGTTAGTAACTGCTAGGATCTTTGGAGATTCATAGCCTTTGTGGGGTAAGTAGATTTCAATTAAAGCCATCCATAAAGAGAGAGAGCAAAGAGAGTTCTCTCTGTCTAAATCACAGCAATGCCTCAAAAGGAGCAGAAAATGTATTTTCGAATGATATACCTCAGATGGCAGAGAGCACCATTCTCTTGCACTGAGGGGAAAAACAAATTAATTGATACAGGTCAGACAAGCGCAAGACTCTCAATTACTGCATAGTAATTACCCTAATAAAACTTTAAACACCCATAAGCCACCTTGGTAGGTTTTAGCCTCAGTATTAGCTATCCGAGAAACTCATCTTCTACAGCTCCTGATCAAGGAAATATTGAGCACCAAGTGCTCATATCCAGGCCCCCAGACTYATATGCAAGTCTCACTCATGCAAATAGCTGATCAGGGCACCCATGAAAATGCATTGTCAGACTCCTCGCACGTGCAAATCCTTAGCTTGTGTACAGGCACAGGAATCACATAAGGAAAATAAATTCTGCATCGACTATGTTAACAAATCTTCAATCCACTTGCCCAGTCTCCATTACAAAAGCACTAGTGTGTATTGTACATACCATGAATTTTCCACCCACCATCTGCTGAGGCTGAGAAATATTATTTTCATTCCCGTTTTAATCACTGGGAATGAACAAGAGTTGAGCAAACTCTAGTTTTTCAAAGGAAAACGCTTGTGGAATGGAACCAAAGCTTGGGCTGAATACAGTGAATAGACTTAGCCAGGAAAAGCAAGGAACTGAAAGAGTAAGCAAACATTTCCTTTTGCTCTTTCTAAATTAGGTGATTCAAACTAGTATTTTTAATTTCAGTAATTCCCCATATGTTGATATAAACAAGATTTAAAATATATATAACAGTAAAATGGAGTGACACATCTTATTTCCACACCTTGCGAGAAAATAAATGAGAATGTATCTAGGATCCAGCAAATATATTGGAGTTTATGTTTCTCAGAGCAGTCAACAGAAATGGAAACTAACAGAGCTCTAGAGATAAGGCTCAGAGAGAGGATATGAAGCCAGAACTCCAGAGCATCAGTACCATCGCTAGGCCAGACAGCTCAGTGGAGAGCTGCTCAGCAGATCAGCTGCCAGCAGGGTACCTCAAGGCTGCACAGGGCCAAGCACCCTGAACAAGCTGCCTGAGCAGGAGAGTCGGAGGCCACTGTAAAAGCAAGAGAGAGAAAGAAGAGAGAAAAGCTGCAGAGGACAATTGTTCCAAAACAGCAAAATCCACATCTCTAGGAGCAGGAGATGTGCACACCATGGGAGGCCAACACATTACATACTGTAGCTGCTCCACTGCAGCAATTTTGTGCTTCAGCTTGTGATGTCTTATGTATGTCTTATGTATGGTTTACAACAGATGTAACCAGATGGTTAACAGTGTTGGCTTTTCATGCTTAGGTGATGGGTTTGGATCAGTAGTACTAAAAAGCTATTTTCACCAAGCAGCTCTTTCCATAGCCTATGTGAAATGAGTTTATTGATTCTCAGCTTACTTCCTAATGAAACCTTTACCACCAAAATTATCCTGTACTTTGATAGCAGAAGTTCCAAGAGTATGAATATCCCAAGGAGGTGGTCCTTACTGCCACCTGAATAAGGAGATGGTCTTGCCTAAGCTGGCAGAGATGCCCCTTGGCTAAAGCAGTGGGGCCAGTCTACAAAGTTCTCCCTTACTCTGCTAGATGCTCAGTAATGAGAGCTGCCAAACTCTCTCTCCACCTCACCCCAAAGAATGGGGCTTTCACCATGAAAGTGCTAAGTCTGTCTTACTGATTCTGTTCCTTATGAGTTCTGCAAGCAAAGCTGCAAAGGCTCAGATACAGGAAAGGGAGGTGTACAAGAGTTACCAACTATGCTTCATCCATCTTTCATCAGTTATTCTTCAGAGAACTCTTCCCCTCAACCGTTGAGTGTCTACGGTTCATCAGGATCCAATGTTTGAACAGGAGAAATACAGGTCTAGACAAGTCTTCAGTGGATCTTGCTCACTAACAACATGGGAGGACAGGTCCTCCCCGTATAAGGGAATTCAGGATCACTTTGGCCGTAACAAGGTCCTTGTTCCTAGCAAGGACAACACAAGCACATGGATGGGAACTCTCCATTCCCCCTTTTGGAGCTGCTTGGCTCTGTACGGATGAGCCTAGGCTGAGCAGGAAATGGAAGGCAGACGGACAGCTGCAGACACGGGACCCAGGCTGCCCACCTGAGGGATCATTCCCAGCCTTGTGCTCACTAGCTGCTTACAGAATTCATATAGACATAGAAGAGTTACTCCAGCACAAGGGTTTCAAAAGGCCTGGCAGCCTGATGATTAGGGCGCTCATTAAAAGTATAAGACTGATTTCAATTCCTGTCCCCAAAAAATCAAGTAGAGCTCTGAAGTCTGCTCTGCTAAGTCCAAAAGGTCTACGCATTGATGGTGTTAGGATACCCTGGGCGAGTGCCTCACCTCTTGGAGCAGTTCCCCTTCATCTAAATACACTTAAATCATCAGGAAGGCTATCAAAACAACCAATTAAGGATCCATTTGTACCACAGGGCATCTATATTCCTGTTTGCCAAACACACCAACCAGGCCAGGTCAAGAATAGTGTCAAGACAGGATAAAATGTTCCCATCTTGTTGTTCTAAGACATGAAACTTTCAGCTGTCTATTTCGGTCATCCAAAACAGACATTGCTCTTCCACTCCCAGCAAGTCCCAAACTAAAGAAAGGTTGCTCTGCTCCACTGTTCCTCCAGTTAGCAACAGCCCTCGAGGTGATTAGGAGGACACCAGGCAGGGCACGATGGAGCATGCACGTGTATCATTCCAGGAGCTGCCTAGTTGCAAATTCACGCCTGTATAACTGCTCCTCCTGGCCCCAGAGCTGCTGAGACACRCTGCTCCGCAATAACTCTAATTAAAGGGAAATGAGATGGCATTAAAGCAGGGCTGACATGTCTTTCCAGTTTAGCTGATGGCAGGTGAACATGTGCTAATTGGGAGTGCTGCTTTAGGACTGACAAGTCTGGGGAAAGTCACAGGCTGGAGATTTCGCACCGGTTGGAAACTCTGCCCGGGCAAGGTGAAGAGCACACTGTCGGACAACAGGCAGAGTGCCGCGCATACACCACGCCGYTCACAGGTGAGCTGACCACCTCCACTGCTTTGTCACTCTCAATAAAGACATTGCTGCCCCTAGAAAGTTCAGTTCCCTCTGGTACATATGTAACTCTCCAGTGTGKTTAATACCTCCCCCTTCAGCACCTGAACCAGGGGACATGAGTCTGTTAAAGCCCCAGTTAAAATGGAAAATCCTAGGGGTTTTCATGTTATGTGAGAAGAACTCTTGAAGTCCTGACATAACAAGAGGCCAGGCTGGTAGGAGAGGTAATGTTTCCTATTAGGCCCGTTGGGAAAATAGAGAAGCTTTCAGGAATTTACTCTCCATTAGATGATTGCTAAAAAATCATGTGTTTCTGGCAGCTGTATCATTTGGTCTAACAGGAGATTACATCTCCCTGAAACACCTGCCTCCCCCAGTGCTGCTTAAACAGCCTCAGCAGCTCAACTCCAGCTGGGAAAATTCATGCTTTTAGCTCAGGAGGTTGCCAGGCCCAGATTTAATCTTTCAGGCAAAACAACAACGAGTAAATAAGAATTATTTAACTATCTTATCCCATTTTCAGGCCACTGCACACTCCCCACAGCAACGCTTGACTCGACTCCGACAGCCCCAATGCCCCCCACAGCACTGCTGGTGCTGACCACTCTTTGGGGCTGAATACACAAAAAACTGTCAAGACCACCTTGCATATTGCTTGACTTCCCAACGTGCACAGATGCATTTGCTCCCTGCAGAAGGGGTTTGSGAGCAAAATCACTTTAGTATCCCCTGCTACTGAATACAGAGACAGGCAGCCCACCTGTACCTGTCTACAAGCCTTGGGGGCTGTGCCCAGAGCTCTCCTGGCCCAATTAGCCAAGACCTAGTCATTCCAGTGTGACCCTTTCTCTGTGCATTTTCTCCTGGGAT
Organism: Rhea americana; assembly: GCF_003343005.1. Lineage (NCBI taxonomy): Eukaryota > Metazoa > Chordata > Aves > Rheiformes > Rheidae > Rhea > Rhea americana. Next base: position 3,543,908 of record NW_028186768.1, read on the forward strand.
TTCCCAGTTCAGGTTCCAGCAGTATGGAGCAGAAGATAGCCCTGGGCTCCAGATGTCTGTAAGAGGGCCAAGGTGTTCACACCACCAGAGTGGCATCAGAAAGCTTCTTTGGACCTAGAGATCAAAGTCAGACAGTGAATCTGGGGAGCATGAATGCTCCCTTGGATTCCTTCAACTGCTCCTGTGTGCGATCATCCAAATCCGGCTTCCACCCAAAACCTCCGCTGTTTAGCAAGGCAGTAGATCTCCAGTAGTTTCTCTTGCAGAGAAATACTGGTCCAGGCTCCCTCCCACCTCCCTTCAGTCTCCAAGGAAGGCAGGATATAGCCCACAAACCTGCTGAGCACACGCAACACAGATGATTGCTCTGAGCTGCCCTTGGCACTCTGTGCAAGGTACCACAAGGGATTCATTAAAAGATTTGCCTCCAGACAGTAGAGCACCATCAGGGATAGAGTAGACTGAGTCACGGCAGCCTTCCTCCAGCTGCCTCCTGACAAAGAGGTAAATTCTGTTGAGCTGAGCAAGCAGCAGAGGTGGCGGCTCAGGGGCCAGGAATGGATTTTTAAAGCTGCCTCTATCTGCTGGTAATTTAGTTAAATCATGCCACAAGGAGAAGGAAAAATATTACAATGGACTGCACCAGGACATCCATTTCCAAGGATGYGTTAGGGGCAAGAAAGGAAAACATTGTTTAGAACTGGCYGAAAAATTTTTGAAAGAAGAATTTYCTGACAAAAAAACACCAATTTGATCATATCAAAATGTTCTGCTAGAACGGGTGGAACTCATAAAAATTTCATTCAGAAAAATGCTCACAGACTATCTCATCATTGGGACATGATTGAAGTTACGATCATATCATTAAGTTACCAAAACAGAATAAGAATGGTTTGATTTACCCCCAAACTCTTATCRTTTTGCTGGAAATTTCACATTTTAGCTTTCCAAATGCAGATTCTGATGTTGCAAAACACTTTTGCTTGGTGGAAATGCCAAGCTCTGCCCTGACCCTGTACTGGTACAAATGCTTTTTTACCTAGAGAGCGCCGCAACAGGATTAATGAAGTGAACTATTCCCCTTGAATATTTGTTTGAATTCTTGACCTGATGTCATTGACATTGCACATCTCTCAGTGTGAATTCATGAGGCTGAGACATGCTTGTGTATCTTCTCATGAAGTCACTTTTTCAGGTGGAACTTTTTAATGGTTTGAATCAAATTAGTACAAAACAATCACACATCTTCCTGATACATGGGCAGAGTTCTGATCCAGAGGATGGGAAATTCACTGGCAAAATCCCTCTGTCTCCAGCAGAGCTAATTGAGGCTATGGAGCATGTGGCCTTCCCCCATGGATGAAGTGCAGCACATCTCTGGCTTTCGTGGACGGGACTGTGCAGCAGGAACATTGGTTTCTCAGGCTTCCCAATCTTACCCAAAGCAGAGCAAAGGACTGTAGCACTAATAGTACCAAAAATAAAGCCAACTAGCTGAGGACCAGATCCAGAATCTTTTGCATCTAACTCCTACAGATTTCAAAGCAAGCCAGGAGCCACATCCTTTGTGGGAAATAATATCCCAGGTCCAGATCCACACTCGTTCTGTTCTCTCTGTTCCTTTTTCTGTCTKTCTTTTTTTCGCCTTCACTCTTGTCATCATACAGTTTATTTCATTCACCATCACATTTGCCTTGTTGCCTCTAGTACTCTGAAGGCATTTGTTTCATTTCCATTTTCCAGACGTTAAAAGCATTTACTCTGGGATTCTAGTGCCTTCAGCATACAAAATCAACCACAATTCTGTTTGGGAAATATCTGCCTGATCTTGTTATATGTCTGTTCTTCATACTGTATTAAGACAGCAAGGGAAACATAGCTGGTTTTCAAATAACCCTGTTCATTAATCAGACTCCAAGTTCAAAAGCTGAATGTAAAAGATATACTGCTGGCTCCAGCACAGCTGGATGCACTGCACCCTTCTGCCATCTGGATTTCAAAGGCAGCCAGTGGCAGCGAGATCTGCACCGAACCGGTCCAGTGTTCAGGGTAACATTAGCGCTATTTTTTGAAAACGGCCAAGAGTGGCCAACAACAAGGATGGAGCCTTGGGCCAAGGGCTTCCATTGGGAAGGGAACTCTGGCTCCTAAGGGGGGAATGGAAACCTGTACTGGAGGGCCATAAGTTTCCTACACCAACCTACCTGATCAATGAGAGCATGACTACAGTGCCCATATTTGCACAAAGCATTGTGCCATATGCATTGCAGCCTCAGCAGCTTACTCCATCTTGCAGAGTAAATTTACCTAATGTCATCGCAATAGCCTATGCTGAGGTGCCAGGCTCTGCCATGGGTAAATCCAACAGCGCCATGCTCCTGGCAGATCCAGGGGTGCATCACACAACTCTCCCACTGCCTTATAAAGGTACTGTTGGCTCACCATGATAGAGACTAACCAACGTAAGCAATTTATAGTTTTGGCRATGTAAGCAACTCCCCATTAAATGCGCAGAGTGCTCCCTACATTGTTCCCCACTGCTGAGTATGAACCCCAAATCAGTGCGAGTAACAGCATGAGCAAGACTGGACTTAACATGGCTCCAGAGAAGCAGACAGCACTTATCTTACACATACAACAGACTCAGCCAGCTTTTGCAATCTTTGACGCTCAGATTACTCGGCACTGGTATTTCCCATGTATGTGCGCTAACACACACAAACTGCCTGGCCATTGGTCCTAGCTTACCCTCACAGCATCACAGGTTGATTTGAAGTTGCAGCATTTTTTTAGAGTTTATCCTAAAGTGAAAAATAAACCAACCAAAAAAAAAAAAAATCCAGGCTCATTAGACTGAGAACTATCAGTTGTGATTAACAAAGAAAAACAACAAATGAACTCCCAAAACACAWGAGCCAGGAACAATATAGCTCTTTGAAAAGAGGGCTTTTCATCATCCTCAGCGTGGCATCAAGCCATTCCTCTGATACATCATTTCCCTCGTCTCAAACGTACAAAACATTGTGATGTAAGATATGTTTCCACTAACAACCGACAAACTTTTTATCATTAAAAATAAAGCAGGATAATCTACTGTTAATATGGTCTAAGTGGAGAACAGCATAAGCTTGCCAGGGCCTCAGGGTAATAAGTATATCTCCCTCAGGTGCCAATCTGAGCACACGTCTGCAGCCTCACCAGCAACCCACCTACTTCATGTTCCCACAGCACTTAGCATCACTGCCGGGGGACAGGCATTAGCTCTCCTGCACCACCAAGGCAGACAACCTAGAGAGAGATTAATTGCCTTGCTCGAGGTCACGTAACAAAGTCACTGGAAACCTAGGAACAGAACCTGGGGGAGTCTTGGCTCCACTCCCTGTATTTTTTCCACTGGATCAAACTGCCTCATTTACTCCTAACCCACACTGCACCCACTTGTGTCCTCCCAGGCTCACTCTCCTCCAATGGGACTGACAGAGGAAGAGAGCCTTGCCCTGCAAAGCACTTAAGCACATGCTTAAGATTTAAGCCTGTGCTCAAAGGCTTAACAAGGAGGTTTCAAAGCAGTTGTTGAAGTGCTTTCCTGGACCAAAGGGTTTCCAGAATCGTAAGGAGATAAAAGCAAATACAGTCTCTAACCACTAGAGTCTGGGAGGCCACTGCCAGTGCCAAACACCTCGAGTACAGCGAGGAGCTGCTCAGGTCCTACATCCTTTCCTCCCTGGGTGCACAGGAGGAGCTGCCAGGGGAAGAGAGAGCTTCCTGGCTCCAGCTGAAGCTTCAATACAGACAAAAGTCAAAGTCCCCCAAGTTGGATTCTGCACCCATCTCCAAGCTCCCTCTACTGTTCCCAAGTGCATGTTACAGTCCCTATTTCCTGCATTACTCATTTCTACACATGCAGCAAGGCCACATCAGAAATATCGTACCACCACCAAAAGATGTTCCATCTAAATCCAACTATCAGCAAGATCAGCGGCAGCATCACCAGCAGCAGAAAACAGAGCAGCAAGTGCCTTTTGAGGCTTTATCTGGGATGCAGACAATGAAATGAGAAAGAGCAGAGACACTTGGGATGAAATAAGGGAAAAAGGAAAAGATAAATCACCCTGCTGCAAAAGGGTCAGACGCTCTGCTAAGAAAACAGAAGCAACTGCGTTAAGAGAACGGCCTGAGCTCCAGATAACGCCCTTGCTCAGACAGCCTCTCGCTGTCTGTATCCCCTGAGGTGCTGCCTGGCTCTTCTCTTCTCTTTGCAGTAGGATTGCCACATGCAAACCTCTCCAGAAAATGCCCACAGCATCACTCAGGGCCAGGACAAACTCTGTCATCTTTCTTCTCCAGGGTCCTTGGTTTCAAATCCATCTCAGTGGCTTTCAGTGACCAGCCCATTCCCAGCTCAGGAAGAAGCCGGCACTTGGCAAGCAAAGTGTGCCTGAGTGTCAACCCAGGTACATGGCCCCACAAATCCTCCCCGTGCACATTGGGCTCGATGACAAGCCCTTGGCTTTCCTGTAAGCAAAYGACAGGGTGATTGGTGGGTTTTTTTTTAATAAGAAAACACAAATTGTTTAAGATTTGCCAGTGGGCAACAAGTAGCTCTGCTATGAAGCTGGGCTCCTGAGCAGGTCCTCAGCTTCCTCTGAGCTGCCTGACCTGTCCTGACCTGCCTGACCTGACGTACCATTCTCTGGTACGTCAAAGGAGAATGAGTCACACTGCCAGAGATGTCACCTGCAGAGCCCCGTGCCCCGAGTGCCTCTGCTCAGCCTTCCTCAGAGCACTGGATCCAGCTGGCTGTATCCTGGCTCCCTAGTAGACAGACAGATGGATGCCTAGCACCCTGGACTACCAGGCTGTGGCATGGACAGCATAGTCCCACCAGACTAATAACTCCTGCTCTTTGCTTTATTCACAGGAGCAAAGATAATCCACCAAGGCCCACTGCAGCCTTGAGCTCAGTGGAAAGTAAGAGTTATATCAGAATATCCCCAATTCTAGTGGTTTTGTGGACTCTTAAGARCCAGTTTCATCCAAGCTTGACCCAAATGACAGTCATTGTCCCTAAGCAGTTTACAATCTATCAGGTACTTAGACCAGTTGCATAAAATTTAGTCTCTATTTTTAGGCAAAAGGAAGGAATGTGACTGGTAGAGCTTATACACAGTAACAGTTTACTTGTATTGGCTGTCTCCTGAACAGCTTGCAACCATATTTTCATATGGAACAGCATGAACAGAAGCACAAAGGGAAGCCACACGTTCTTTTACTGAGGAGATGAGAGAGCACTCCTGTTGCACTGTAGTCCCAGGCTACTCAGACYTCTACCAGCATCTGCCTGAACTGGTAAATGATTCATCTCAATCTCCAGAGGATTTTTCYGGTAACTGCTGCAGAACCACCTTGGGATGACAGAGCAAAAACTTGCAGAACACCAATCTAGTTTCTTTTGTTTTRTTTTCCTCTCCCTACTGAAACATAATTTGAGGACTGGGAGAACAGAATCAATGCTAAAGACAACCTAGCTCCTTACACAGAAGAGATTTTCTAACCTATTTTCAGCTAATAGGCTTAAAGATGCTACCCATGGATTTATTGGTGAAATTTATGAGCCAGGGAGGATAGCCACCGAAAGAGAAGGTAGCAGTCAATTCCAAACCTGAGAACAAAAAAGATGTTTCATTGGTATTCAAAGGTGTTAATGTCAATAAGTCAGAAAGAGGCATGAAATACTTACACCCTTTAATCCCAAGAACTTTTGTCTGGAGGACACCAAGCACTGTGCTGGAAACTAAAAGCAATAATTYCTAAAGGACACCCAGGCCATGTTACCAGAAAGACAAGGAATGAGGAAGAAAGGCAGAAAGTAGCATGACAAGTTAAGCAAATAAAAAGCCATATGTCACAACRCTTACACAAAAAAGAGGAATGACAGTTTTCCCTGACTGCAGCTTTATTTATGATTCACCCAAGTAAGGGGGCAGCGTCATGTCCTTGTCCCTCAGAGCCACCCTCACTCAAGTGACAACTGCCCTGCCCTGGGCAGAGCAGAGCCCAGGGACCACCATCCTCACTTGGATCCACACAAGCTTTTTGGGTGTAGACATAGCAGCAAAGGGATCTTCCTCAAAGTCCACCTCCAAAACACAAAGGACAAACTTGTAAAGCATCCTATGTCCCTCCGCTAAGCAGAGGGCAGTCGCCATCCTCTTTGGCCTCTCTCTGCCTCCTCTTTGACAGCACTAAAGGGCTGTGCAGGCTTACTCAAGCCTAATGTGGCCTGCCACTGCCCTGGTAAGCACAGAGAGGGCATTTGGCCATCGGCTTTACCTTGGCCAGCAGCTGCTGCTGGAGACAATGTCCCTCCTCGGCCGCAATGATGAATATACACACCCCTGCTCTCCCAGGACCATCTGAGAGGCAGCTTGTACCTCCAGCCTCACCTTGGCAGGGCCACAAAAACGTGACAAAGAGGAAATAAGGGCACAAGACTCCAAAATTATCATTTTTAAATTCAAGAGGTACATTTTCCAGTTCCTCAGATGTTTAAAAATACACACGTACATCATTTTTTACATCAATCCATTGTAATTTGGCACCTGGGGAACACAGGAGGTTTATTCTGTTGAGTCATTTATCTATTCAGCATGAGCGTGTTGCTCAGTGAGACCTGATCTGCTGAATATGATTTGATTTACACACAAAGTACTTCATTTGTAACGGTCTCCTCCTCCTCCTGAAAATCCACTTAAAAAATCCTAAAAAAAAAAAAAATCTATTTGCTAGAGAAAAAAGAAATCTGAGAGCATAGTGACAGAACTGAGATTGTAGTGAAGGYAAAGGGCAGGGCAGAACTGTCACTCCAGGTGGTGGATGCGAGGACATTGCCTCAGCCACTGAATGCACATTATTAAGAAAACCATGCCAGCATCGCGTTGACAATCCAAAACATTTGCTGTAGTTAAGAAAAACAGTGCACTGTTGGGAGAAGCTGGCAGGAGTCACACTTTGGGCCAAATTAGAAATAGGAACCAGAACACCTGGCTGTAAAAATGGTCTAAAGCTTCCCAAACTAATTAGCTCCTCGGCTTTGTTTATCCCTTGCAGCCACTCCTCCACAGGAAAGATAGAACTTGGAACACCAGATCAAGAAGCTGTTAGGTTTTGTCTGTCTGTTTTAAGGCTCAACTCAGTTTTGCTTCCAGCAATGGGCAACCTTGGGGGGTGGAGAGGGGAGTGATTGCTTCTGGCCCAACCCTCCAAGGGAAGATAACTCACAACGCACAGTCTGAGGGGCGGCTCTGCGAGCTCGGCCAAGAGCAACTGTGCAGCAAGCTCTCAGGCTGGAAGCAAAGGGACATGGTGCAGAGACTATACTGGACTCACTCAGGCCTTCTCAACAGAGCCAGATGTGCTAAAGAGCCTGTACACAAAGAGCTCATTGTGGTTARGGATGTCACAGACACACAAATAGAGCAGAGTCTTCTTCTGCAGCACTGAGCTGGTCCCGTGGGATTTGCACCTAGCAGCATACAGAACTAGAATACATTTTGGAGCCACTTCCAGCAGTTTTCCAAACCACTGAGTCCTTTAACCACTTGCCCTTCAAGCTGTCTGCCTTATCAGAAGGAAATTTCCTGTAGCTACCTTTACACAAGCATTTTTCAAGTGAATGTTCATTTTTTTCCCCATCCTAGGAAGMCACTTGTGGAAGTGGCTCCAATAGCCACCAACAGATCTTGTGACATCTCTCGCCACATCATTCCAAACCAAGTGGTCAGCACTACCAGGGAAGAGCCAGGCAGGACAGGACCACTCACACTTCGGCTGAGGTTACACTCCAGAACAAGAGGAGATGAAAGACCAGGGGATGAGTAATAGTGAGGCTTTAGTGACTCCAGCCCCATCAGACATGAAAGGAAAATTTAGGATGCTCTCGGGGGAGGAAAGATTCTTATCTCAAGGCAAACTGGCCTACTCGCTCTATTTATAGACAAGAGATAGCATTTTAGCCCTGCTGCAGTTCAGCAGAGCCCACTTAAACGTTCTGTGCATTATGCAAGTGCTCCAGAGCCAGCCGCCKCCTCCTCTTCCAGCTCCACACCCGCCCAGCTAGCAGGAGCCCAGGGACCCTACCAGGAAAGAGCACCARTTGGCTTAAAGATTGCAAGGCCAATTCCCAGGCTACAGGCACTGTGCTGCAATGTGGGGAGAAAAGAGAGATAGGAAAGGAGTGAACTGAAGCATGATATAGGAGAGCTTCCTTCTCCACTGGCATAAATTAGGGTAGGACAGATGATACAGACTTCTCAGCAGTGCAGAAAACTGGGAGTCACAGCTTTGCCATAGACCACTCAGCTGGGAAGTACTGTCCAGTGTYAAAGTGAGAAGGTAGAAACTGGGATTATTTGAAATCTCATATATTGAAGAGGGTGGCAACAAAGTATGATCTCCAGTATGCAGATGGGCCAGTGCCCGCTGCCTCCTCCCCCTGGACTGACCTCCAAGCAGTAGAGCAGGGACTGCTGAAAGCATGAGCCTGATCTCCAAAACGAGATCTCTCTGTGCTCTCAGGACCAAAACGGCCACTTTGATCGTGACACTAGATGTTCCATCCAAGGCAGACTTAAAGCGTGTGGAGTCACAGTGACGCAGCAAGTTAACTAATCCTCGTCTTTGTTCTCCTTATCTTTCTAGAGCAAATTTAGRTTTCTAAAGAAGTGCTTGCATGTCTGCTATCTTGGCTGCTAGCAATAAGGGTGACACAGAGAGCCATTACTGTGAATTTCATCTTGGTCTTTTAGGAAAGGGTAGCACAAGTTAACAGTGGTAAGCCTGACAAATCTAGCCTGCTTCCCTTTTCTGATTATTCATAGCCAACCAGCATGAGAAGAACATGTTTAATGACAAAGTGCTATAACTCTCTCATACTGGTGGAAGGCCTCAAGGCCAGAGATCTTTGTTTTTCTAAGAAAACCCCAAACTCAGGTACAATATAAATACATATACRCAGAACCCTTCCTTATATACATCAGTCCTGCCCTCAGGAGGCCACTGTGGGAGGGGAAGAGAACGGGACCTGACTGGAGGGCCATGTAGAGCAAGCTGGTACTGAACAAGGAAGCAGGCAAACAGCCTGTCTTTATACGGGCCAGAGATATGCCAGAGATAAGCATACAAACCTCAACAGGACAAATCACCAGCCAGACTCCGTTCCTGTAGAGAGAGAGGCATTMACACACACTGATCCGTGGCTACATCTGGCCTTCCTAAGCACTAAAGAGTAAAAAGGTTTCTAAGGATAGTTCACAAAGACCCAGGCATTTCCCACACCTCTCACATCACATTGCAGGCATGCTTTATTATTTATTTATCATCCTTGTTCAATATTAACCTTTGAGAGACTGGCTAATCCTCTAAATCCAAATGTTACAAGAGTTCATCCTGTGATAATCATAGTTTTCAGGCCAGAAGGGACAACCAAGCCACATCATTCAGGGGTTTGTTATCCTCGACCTTCAGCAAGAACCAGGCTAGGTTCATAGCTACATCCAGGAGCTATTGAATGGATCTGAGAGGAAAGTCAGGGGACCAAAGGAAATAGTTTCACCTCTCTGGGATCGTGAAGACAGCCGTATGGTACAGCCCTCTCTAGCACAGTTTATAACATTTATTTTCTAGATCCAGGATACAACGTCAGCTAAGAACAGCTAAACTTCTCCACCATCACCACTGTGCCTCCTTCAGCTTGGGCTGCAGAGAGGCAACTGAGCGCCGTGCCCACTGGGATCCCASTGATGTCTTCTCTACACAATGCCACACTATGCCACAACATCCAATGTAGCTCAAGATCCAAAACCAGTCTGTGAGCACAGCTGCTCACCAGGACCAGTTAGTTTAGCACAGCACTGCATCCCATGCTGTCAAGAGTCCCCATTCTCCCTAATACCACAGACCACACTGAGGCCTTTCCGTCAGCCCTCTGTGTTGGTCTGGTCAAGCAAACAGCTCCCAACCATGTTCCTCCCAYAATCATTTAGCCTAACTAAAGGAGGAAATGTGCCACACTGTTGCTCACTACAGGAACATCAAGCAAGAAATATCAAATAGCTCCATGRATGACTACCTATCATCAACTGGTAGGTAGGGCAGGTTTAGCTCGGCTGGTTAGAGCATGGTGCTGCTAATGCCAAGGTCATGGGTTTAATCCCTGTATGGGCTACGCTGTGGGTTGGACTAGATCTCCAGAGGTCTCTTCCAACCGTACCATTCTTGTGAACTGGTCTGATTCAGCATGAGGCTGTACAAAAGGAGAGAATGCAGCAAAGGGAGCAGCCAATTAAATACAACTAACCTGAGGAAGCCCAGAGACAGATCTAAGCTGCAATGGAACCAGCAATTAACACACACTCTTAGTTACACTATATTACACAAATCATCCAGTGGKTACCAGATGCAGCTAACAATCAAGCCCTTGGTCCTTGCTAAAGGCCAAGGAATGATTAAAGTACATTTCAGACAAGCATTTCAGGCCTTCCCCAGTGGGAAGCAATGATCTAGGCCAGCTGGAGGGTAGCTGAATTGCTTTGGATCCATGTTGCATTTCCTCATGGCAAACCTACAGGCAGGTTGGTCATGGCAGGAACACAGCTGAGAATTTGACACATGCAAAAGCACAAGTATACTGCTGGAGCCCCTGCTCCTTTTGTTCAGGGTGGCCTTAGGGTGGGACATTTAAAGAAAACAAAAGCACAAGCACAGAGTTTGTTGTGGGAAGGAGTACAGATGGCTGAGACTGACACTTCAGGAAGGAACGTAGGAACTTAGCAGGTTGCTAAAATACCACCTTTATCTGTCTAACATGAACTGGGTGAGAGCAGAGGCTGTCCTAGAACAATACCTCCTAATGAGAGTACTAGCAGAACCAGGGAAAGCTCTAATGTCCCAGGTGAAAACTGAAAAGAAAATGGGGACCATAGTCTGCAAACTTGTCTGCATGCCAGAATAAGAGTCACAAGCCAAACTGAATATTTAACAATTCATTGCCTCTGTGCCAGGCTCCATCTCAGCAACCCAATGAACATGGCATCAGTCCTCACATAGAGGTGACATGCAGTACAAAGTGACACTGGTCATTCGTTACCATTTCCTGAGTGCAGAATCCACTATTGACTCTAGGGTGGAGWGGAGGAAGGAAATATAATAGCAGTTAAGTGATTTACAGCAAGGGGTTCCACGCATAAGCTCCTGAAGGTGTTTAGCAAATGTGTGCCTCAGTTTCTCCACATCTGCAGGCAGGAACTGATGATAGTTCTCAACTAATTTCTAGCAATTTAYGATAAAATTTTCAGATATTCCAGTAAAGGAATAAAAATGATGTAGCACTGTTCACTTAACACCTGAATATATTTGACATGCAACTACAATGTATTATGTCAGTTGGCTTATTTCCTTAAGTAGAGATATTCTGTAGGAAATCGTGTCCTAACCGTACCTACAAATAAATGACCCTGAGTAAGAGGGTGGAACTTTGCAAAGCAGCGGTGTCAGTGCCTGTCCTTACTCCTACTCCTCCCCAGGCAATAGCTTTTAATGTGAAAAATTGATAGAATAATGCTGAAAAATCAAGGATAAWTTCAAGTACCTTGTCTATAAGATACTGGCAATGAGGATGCCTTCTCAGCAGTGCCTTCAGTTGCTAAGAATAAGTAACATCCAAATTGCCACTGTACCAGTATCCTCCCTCAAGATTTAATGCACCTTGGGTGGAAGGCAATGTAATGGCCTTCCATCTGGGAGGCTAAGCACAGCTGAAATGGCACAGCCCAGGGAGGGCTTTCTCCTCTCATGCCTTCATCTCCTTCCTGGGCTTGCTCAAGTGTCCTCCTGCATTTTGCATCTCAACTGGAAAAGCAGGAAGTGTCCATGCAAATATGGGCATCACTAGCTGGCCRAAGCTGTGCTGAGAGAGTCCGGCTATCTCCTGGGACGGGGAGAACAGACTGCCAAGAAAGCAAAARTAGTAGCAAAAGAAACCATTTCAAAATAAGCCAAAAGAGAAGTAAAACGATCAAATGCTTTGGAGAACAGATGACAGTTTCTCCAAAGCTCTAACCACATTTGATTACTACAAGATGTTAAAAGAGAGGATCCTTCTGAGACCCACCAAACTCAGTTTTCCCAGGCTGGTCAAGTAGTGTCTGCATGCCAGCTCTCTCCTACCTTGTCTTCCAGTAGCACATGCCAGGTGGGTTTGAAGGAAAACATTTGCCAGTAAGCCTTTGCCAATAATTAGGCTATTTCTMACAGTCTTCTTTGTCTGGAAGATACCATAAACTGGCTGACCAAGACAACTCGGTTTGCGGTTCTTTCCTCCTCATTTCAGGGGCTTAAATCACTTTCAGCCTGCTCTCAGGGACTTCATTCACTGTCATTTGCTAGATGGCGCTAATGAGCTCAGCATCATACATGGCAAGACCAAAATCCCCGTGTTTCTGGTATCCGTAACAACCCCTATAAAACTCAGGGCTCCTTTAGCCAACAGGTCAGAAAAGCTTCATCTCCACAAGCTGAGCTTTCCTGGGTCTCCACACTCCATCTAATGTTGTCCAACACAGACACGTATTTTATTGCATCTTCTGTGACGGTTTGCATGCACGTGGAGAGCACTCTTTACACAGCATCCAGGAAAACCAGGAGGATTCCAGATAAGGCAAGAGATCTCCCAAAGGCCATCAGCAGCAAGACTAAGGTTTAAGATYACTAAGTAGTGTCTCTTGGGAACACAGGTCAGCCACAGGTCCTGTTCCGTTCCAGAAAACCCAATTATTAACCTAATGGGCAATTTGCTACCATCTGGACATACAGAGCTTGACCTGCAATATGCCAGATGTCCCAATGAAGTCAGTATTTGGCACTCACAGGGTACTACTACAACTGCCTGGCACTACCAGAGAAATACATTCTGATGAGCACAACAGTGTAAATCAAATGAACGTCAGAGCTTTTGAACGGATATTCTGAGTCTGCTTAGCAAATGCTCATCCTCTTTCCTTCAAGACGAAGGTAGTTTGAGATACAGTTGTCAGGAAGAGCAGATTGTGGGATAGAAGCCTATACGTGATTTGTTTTTCTCCAGAGTCATCCTCAGCTCTTAACTTTTATGGGTAATCAACTTCGATTGCTAAATGTCATTTTGCAATCATGCAGGCTGAGCAGAGCCCAGTGCTTCTCGCCCTGAGCAGTTCTGCAGGAAAGTTAGTCTTTGGTAATAGAGAACCTCAAGGTTGCTCCAGCCATGCCACAGCAAAGATCAGATCTACTTCATATCAGTTATTAGTCACTGAGAATATCAAGCAGAGGAGATGACTGTGAAAGCACCATTGCCAGCCAGCTCTCCTCTCCTTTAGTAGCTTAACTTAAAGTTATACCTGTAAAATCTGAATCAGGATTTACTGAAAGGAATCAGGACTCTGAATTAAGATTCATTGTCCAGGCCCAGCAGCCAAAGATAGAAATATTACTCTAATAAAGGAGCACAAAACATCCTGCTTATTTSATTTTATTAACTCTAGGAGAAGCAYTGAGCCCCACTAACCTCTTTCCTTCCAGCAGCAAACCAGTGACAGAATGCATTCATACGGAAGTGTGCTTATATAAAGACAATACAGAAAGGCACAAAGTTCTAGACATTTAATTATCCTACCTTCTGACCCTGAGGTGAAGCTAAGGACTTGACAAAGGATGCAAATGAGTGTGTGCAGGCAAGCTGGGATGGCTGAATCCAGTGCACATAACCATGTGGATAAGCAAGTATGTCTGAACGGACAAGTAAGTGCGCGCGAGACGTGAGCGCTACAAAAGCAGAGTGCTATGCATGCRTAACAGCTCCGTGCTAATCTTTTATCCAAGATTCAACACAGGCGCATTTTAAAATTATGAATTGCATTGCAAAGGACCCACAATTACACTCAAGCAGGCGAAAAAGAAAAAATCATCATACATGGGAAAGGATGATCAGAGAACAGGAAGCCAAACACAGAATTATCTCCAAGAGGAATAACAACCATATGGAAAAAGTTATCAAGATGATGAATTCTGCCTTCAATATGTTCAAGAAAGAAACTATATCAGACCCAGTCTGGGGGTGGCCAGATCCTTTAAGGGGGGAAGTAAGGGGGAAGCTGCCACCCCAGCTTGAACTTGAACATTTGGTGTTTCATTTGCATCTTGGAATGCGGCAACTGTTATCATTCAAACTTTGCATTCTTCTCTTGGATCTCTGCCTTCCTGGGTCACATTTGTGGCTCTCACATAACCAGGAATCCCTCAGCTACAATATGCTTTTCCTGGCTCRGCCCTGAAACCAAATTCCAGAGCAGCTGACATGGAAATTTACCATCAGACAACTATTAAAGTTTTACCTCAGGCTGTAAAAACTGTTTATGTGCTTTGCATAAAAATGTAAAAATGCACTTATCTCACGTGCTCTATGGCAGCATGCTTTACGCTGCAGTCTCTGCACATTTCGGAAACCAAATTGGAGAAGTGTAGCAATTGAAGATAGCAATTGCAACCCCAGTCCTACAGTCTGCAACAAAAATGATTTATGCATATGGCTGGAGACCTGCTAGCTCCATTGCAAATTGTAAAATCCACCTAAACAAGCCAAGGTGATTTTCAGCCATTAATTAATTCAGATTTGCAGTCTTCATCTGAATCAACTTGCTCTCTCTGACTACTATATCCAGTTTTATTATCCCATTTTAAGGCTAAAGCAAGGTGAAGCACAACAGAGCCATGAAGGATTTGCACAAATGAAAACTCAAGGCAGAGCAATCTAGTAGCCCACCAGCTGCTCATGGACACAATCTTGCCTCCCTCTCCCTGGTGCATGGAGGTCCACTCTGGGGCAATTCCACCACATGGACTGGCCCCCSGAGATGTTTCTCTCTCTGCTACAAGCAGCCAAATCTTCTAATGCAGTACCTAATTCAAGTACTTAAAGTTAACTGGGCTTTTATCCAATTAATAGCAATTTCTTTTTCTACTTTGCATCTTAACTTCATCGTCCTCCTTCTCCTTCCATGCAAGTCACAACCCCTTCACTTACAAAGGTAGACAGACTTTGCCAATACAAGTACCCAGCACAGAATTAAAGCTGAAGACTATTGACCATTATTGCTTTTTTCTATGCCCATCAAGCTCGAAGTCCTCTTCTCTTCAAGCTGCAAGTATCTGATGTATATCCTCTGCAGATGTCTGTGTTCAAGGGAAAAAAAGCAACAAAGTCCTCTTTTGGCTAATAAACAGTAAGTAACTGCAGTTTCTTTCTTTACTGCAAAACGAATTGTGCTATTGATGGCATTGGCTGAGTGTCTAATTTGTATCAGCAACTTGTGTCATTAGCTTTGAATTCTCCTGCTAAACCCTACCCACACTGTAACCACATCTCCCTTGTTCATCTGTTTTGCCCACCCAGCACCTAGACAACAAACTCTTGATAGCAGGGACTATTACTCTTTACCATGTGTTAGCATATCATCCAACACAATGAGGTCAAGCTTGATTTTTCTAATTCCTAGTCCCTACAAAATACAAAAATGAGCGTAATTAAGCATTCTCCAAAACAGTAAGAATCACAACTTTATGCCAGATATGAACCCTATACATGAAACRTAATAAAAGTTATTTTTCCCAAGATGCAGAACTAATTCATTCTGCAGTACTGAAGGCTCCAAAGAGATTTTGCCATAAGTGAGGTTAAACAATTACTTTTTCCATTCTCCCCTATTGTTGTAGATAAGTTTGATAACACTGTAAAGCAACTTGTTGATTAATTTGGAAGCAAGGTAAACAATAAACAGTGATTATATGCATAGGGATAACGATTCAGCCAAAGAAGCAGATCAGCATTTGACTAAAAGGCTCCAAACATGTGCTTTATTTACACTCAAGGATAATTATCCAGTGAGCTGTGGAACAAGATGTCTTATACAGCCACCAGGCAATAGCATTGTCATAGTGTTGAGATTGAGTCACAGCTCAAAAGATTCATGTGAAAGCTTAAAAAAAAATCAGTCCCATAGAAGGACTGCGCACTCTAGGACCAATATATCACATCTAGGCAGGGGTGCAAACAGACCAGCGGGGACTTTTCAACTAGTAATAGCAAGGCAGTGCCTAGAAAAATATGCTATGTCAAAAACAGCTTCTGGAAAAGTGAAAATTCATCAGGACACCTGGAAACCTGCTACCTTCTGGCTGAACAACTCATCTCTGCAAAATTTAAATGGGTAGCACAGGAAAAACAYGAGGGGGGAAGTTCTCATGTAAAGCCGTATAACTCAGAGCCACTGAGAGGAGCAAGGAAGTCATGAAGGAAAGCATTTGTGCTTTTGTATTATGCCTGATTTTTATTTTACTCATGACAATGCTGATTTGATCATATTAGTTGCTTGGATAGAGGAAATGAAAATGCTTTCTGTTGCATCAACAAAAAAAGAGCATGAAAGATAACCGCAAAGGTAGTGAGCCAGATYTGAAATAGTCATAGGTCGATGTAATTCCCCAGCAGTCAACAAAACTATGTGGACTCACAAAAACTGAGACTTTGTCCTTCTTAGATCTGTGCATAAGCAGTTGGCTTCTAAGACATAATATCCCTTGCAAATGCAATTACCTGTACTTGGATGAGGAAAAAAGCCACCACAGCCACATCTGTAGCTGGTCCTTCAAGACTACTGCTGGGTGGCTGTCAGTTGTATGACCACAYCACTGGAAGTGAAGGCATGCAAGAACGAACCCAATAAATTCACCTCTGCCTCAATGATTTGTTATCTACCTGAGAACACCTGATACATTCAACAGCATAGCACAGYAGCCCTGCTTTGCCTGGTTAAAACTCACCTTTTACCAACACAGCAGGTATCTTCCAACAACACCTGCAAGGTTCAGCAGCAGCAACCAAGTGGTTAACTTATCTAAGAAATATATCCACTCTATTTAAGCAAAGCAGAGCAGCAAGAGGGCTCCATGGTGTTGACAACTCTAACAGCAAATTAAGAAGCTAAAATAAAATGCACCATCAAGCAAGCAGCTGGAGCAAGGCCAGAAATCAGAAATAGATGTAAAGAAAACTGTATCGAGAAATCAGTTCTAAGTAGGCTCGTTGAGCTCAATTACTAGAAATTAGAAAAGGAAATGGAAAAATTTATATTGTAAGAACACAATGCATTATGTGGCATTAATGACTGCTGTTCTGTTTATTGTCTGTTTTCTAATCATGTTTTTATGGCATAGGATTTGCAATACCAAATTGGAATGATATTGATAGAGGAGGGCAGCCTGCAACTTCCAGACAGAAGCTCACAGCTTAAATTTAAGACATCAAATTAGAAATGAAATTCAATGGATGGGGTTTGTGCTTATAGCACTGTTGACATTCCCATATGCTCTTGTCTCAGGACTCAGGACCCTCAAAAGTCAGGAGGCTTGCTAGCACAATCCTTTGAAATTCTACTYTACAGTCCATGAAGTCAAGGGCGGCAAGAGAAGTTTAATGAAGAAAAGTAAACAAATAAATAAAAAGGAGCTTATGGACAGTTTTGCAAGTCCAAAAGAAACAAGAGGAATGGAAAATCATACTCTACAAACACAGTTATAAGAGCTGGCAACACTGCACCGGTGAGCAGACAGACACTGAGTACTGATGCTCACACTGAAGCGATTAGAGGACCATATTATTTAGAAAYACGTAGACCTCCAAGCACAGCTCTCAGCAGCTTCACCTCCCTCCCTGTGGTGACAGTCAGGTCAGGTGTCACCTTTTCCTCRGGAGATGTCCTGAGCTTGCTTCTTGTCTCTCTCCAGAGAGACCTCCAGAAAAGGTGAAGGGAAAATCACCTTCTTCCTCAGCAGTGTCATGGGGCAGGAGTGACCCATAGTGATAATCCTCTCTCGAGCTCTAGAAGGGAGGAAAGGGGCAGGCACAGTTTTTTTTTTTTTTTTTTCCACCACTACCTTTTACTTATAGCTAGACTGAATTACTGTCCATGGCCAGCCAGATCTCAGGGCCCCCTGCTCAGGCAGGGTCAGGGCTGGGAATCTGCCCACGTTTAGCTCAGATCTGACACTCACTGTAGWACAATATGGCAAACCAAGTACATGCTACATCAGCCAGTATCATGGGACTATGTCAGATCAAATGCAACCCGTGGCYAGCTTGGTCTATCACTACTGCGCACCTGGCAGAGTGAAGCACTAGTGCAAAGCACTGCCCRTCTAACGCAGCACCACTTTCATTTTCTTTGCATTAGAGTAAATAACTTCAAGTCACAGGAACAGACCCAACTATAAACTTAGGCTGCTTGGCATAATGYGAAAATATTTTAAGACAACAAATTCTCTTTAGCTAYAGTCACAGGGACTCAGACACAAGATGTCATTGGCGAAACAGAAATCCTAGGTTCTCTCATAGAAAGCTGCTAGTAGAACTTTGAGATTCTTTGATGAGATGCAAAAACATGTGGGGACAAAGAAAGAAAAATCCCACAGAGTCCATGTATCACCAGACTCGCTCATCTGGCTCAGCAGAGCTCTGGAACAGCCAAATCTTGCTCAATCTGTTTTCATGACACGCACTTTCTCTTTGCAGATATCCTAGAGACAGAGAGGTTGGGAACAACAAAAACTTTCAGACTTGAGTGCTGTTTCCAGTACACAAGACCAATATGATGTTGCCAGCAATGTTACTTGCTTCCCTCGGACTGTCCCCTCACTCGCAAGATGTGGAAACACACTGTTTCCGTATTTCAGCAGGGCCTTGTCTTTGTAATTTCTCGTTCACCATTTTGTTTCAATCATCCTGCTACAGCCCTACCTCTTCTGCCCCTTGTGCTCCTCCTGAATCAAAAGCAGGACAGTGGCTGGTCCCCAGAAAGAGGGCAGCCCAAATTCACCACCAGGTCCTGAAGCAGATCTGAGCAATCCCTGTCTCCTCTCTGAGAGCATGACAGTGCTCAAAAACAGGTACAACCTGCCTCCTATGCAAAGGGYCTCTAGCAGCCACCCAGAGTAGGACACTAGCCTCGTTCTCGCATCATCTCAGTCAACTTCCTCATGGCAGAGATGGAAATGGACTGGAGAGCTGTCAGAAGAGCAGTGTCTCTAACACAGCATTTCAATTTACTTAATCCCTTTAAAATTTCTCTCTTTTAAATTTTCTTTAAAATGTTTTCTTTCATTAGATTTCAGAGAGAAAAATCATTTATATATATACTCACAGAAGCAAAGGGAAGAGGACTTATACCTGGGTTTACTTATTGAAAGGGCTTCTTTATATTTGTCCTGGAGTACCCTCATTTAAAGCAGGCAGTTCACCAGAGTTGTACTCATACAACAGATTTCATCTGTTTCTCCAAACCACCCTTGGAGGAGATCTCCAGTGCACTCAGCAGCTGCATAAAAGGCTGTGGAATAGCTCCATCCTCCAMGGATGCAGAGTCTCGCATTAGGCAATTGTTTAAATGGGTTTTGCTGTATTGACGCTCTCTATCCCTAAGAAAGAGCAAGGCCAAAAATACCAGCTTGATGCTTTTGTGCTTTGCTAGTCCTCATGCAGCAGTCTCACAGGGGCCTCTGCACCCCACAGGTGCCGGGCAGCTCAGGGAAGGAGAGCAGGCCAGCCAGTGAGTTGCTGGTTTGAATCCAGCCCAGAGCAGCAGGGGTCAAGAACAACCATCCGATGGCTGGTTGGTGGTTTGTGCGAAACAAGCGGGTTTGGTCCAGATCTCGGTGGGCAGGTATCCACGTGTCTCAGGGTCACTGCCTGTGGGCGGCTCCCTTGTCGGTACTCCGAGGAGAAGCTGAGGCCTGGGCAGACGCCAAGCATGAGCAAGATGGGGTCCTCCAAGGTCTGCCGGCAGGGTGCTTGCGTGCACCTGCTCCATGGTCAGAYGCCGGATGCCAAGTCTGGCACCTTGCTTTGAAAAAGCCGCAGCTTTTCATCCCTTTGGAAAAGCAGCTTCATGCCCTTCCKTTTATAAAGGGTTGCGTCCCTTTTCAGTGCTTACAAGGCCCACATGAAACCCGAGGGGCACAGCCAAGAGCAGCCAGCTGTCCCAGGTCCTTCCTGAGCATGGATCAGAAAGATGGTGAAGGGCTCGTTCATAAAGCTGGAATTCACATGCTGTGGGTTTTTCCAGCAAAAGGAAGGTTTCTTTKTCCCCTAAGAGAGGCCACTGCACGAAAGAGAAAATAGAGAGTTGGTGTAGGCCCAAAGCTCCAAGAAAGGTGTCAGGGTCCATCAAGAACAGGAGAAAAGCTGTTGAGGAGAAAGGAGTGATAAATACACCAGTGAGGGAGACTGCAGGCAACGCAGGAGTGGGTGAGGGAGATGCATGGGAAGCTGCTGAAGGGGTGGAGTCATTTTTTGTTTAAAGCAATGAAGGATTGTGAGTGCCCAGCCTGGGACTTGGTAAAGCAGCCCCGGCTTTCATAAAGGGGAAGGGTCGAAAATAGCTTTGAACAACCAATGCTAGGCACAAAAGTCCTAATCTGCTTAGGCCAGGACTTGCTAAGGGGGCTAGGATTCATCTCACGACACCAGGGGAGAAAGAAATCTTCAGCAAGGGGRGAGTACATCAAGCACAGAGGAGAGCCAGGCGGGTTGTCCAACAGGCCTGAAACCACCTCTGCATCCAGCCACAGTCTCAAGGGACACCCGTCCAGTGTGCGACCATGGGATTTCTGTGCCCAGCCCTAGCAGCAACCGTTGTCTGTTTGATCAGCTCCCTGCAAAGGACGCTGGAGGGGCCACTTCTGCGCATGAATTTCAGTTTTGATGCTCACGCAGCACAGAATGACAGCATCATTCCTGAGTGGGTGGTGCAGCCTCGTCCTTCATGAATGAAAAAATTAAGGAAAAAAAATAGAAGAATCACATCACCCACTAGCAGGTATGCTATAAATACCGTGGCAGGGGGTGTCTGCAGAGGAACTGGAGGTATTGACTTTATGGCATACTTACAGAGCCATAAATGCAATTTAATCACCACGTAGCTCCTTACTAAAGACGTTACACCATGCTGTGTCGGTCTGAGCTGACATAATAGGCTTGTCTGCTCTACTGCAGTCATGCAGCCCCACAGCAGAGCTGCAGAAGTATGAGCATGGCCAACTCACTTTTCTAGAGAACAGGTAAATAGTTGCATTTATGCGACAGTGGCACCTCCAGGCACCCAGTCCTGAAGAGCCTTTGCAGCATTATAAACTCTGCTTGCACAGGATCCTGGACAAAAACATAACGCCCCAAATCCTAATTCAAGCATCAAAGAGGAGCTAAAGAAAGTTGATGCAGCTAGATGCTGACCTTCATTTGAATACGGAACGTGCTGAGCTTTGCAACAAGAGCAGGACAAAATTAAAATATTTGGCAAGGTCCAGCTGAGATCACCTACCTGATGCGATAGCTAGGCTAAGAGAAATGAGGAATCCCAGCACAACTGTCCCTAGGAATCAATTTAAGACAGAAAGTCATTGTTCTGTGGCTGAATCAATGCAGGTCACGGGTCCAAAATCTGGTTTCAGCTGCTCATAAATCACAAGAGCGGCTTATTTCTGGATCGACACATCCTAAATAACAATGATCAGATCCCAGTCCTTTAATGCTCAAACATCCCCCAAAAAACTTTTATAATCCAGATTATCTTTTTTTTTTTTTTTTCTTTTTTGACTTTGTAAATGAACATTGCTGCAAAGAGACCTTTCTATTAAGAAAAATGTTTTTTTACTGTTGCAGAGGAAGAACATTGTTACCTGGAGAATGAGCCTAGAGGAAAAGTAGAAATAAACGGAGCTGCTGGCAGAGGGAGGGGAGGGRTGCTTTGAATGCCTAGCAGCAGGCAAAACAGTCCTGGCCACAGGCARAAACTGCTTGTTAGGGGCACTGCAGTCATTTTTACCAGCAGCCCGACTAATAAACAAGAGCCTTGGGGGYTCAGCTGTGTTAGTAGCCTTGTGCAGCCAGTCTCTCCTTTACCCTGCAGCCATAAAGCAGATGGAAGAAGCAACAAAATATAGTCTCTCCCTCACCAAGATGCACGGAAACCACTAAGTTCATCACACTTGTGTTTAACCTAGGGGTACCCCAGAAGTACAAAAGGGCTCTGGCTATCTGGCTGAAAAGGTAAAAAGATCTCAATTTACCGAACAACACAAAACCCTAGAAATCTTCCCTCCTGTTTGCTAAAGACAGAGCTGTGTTCTTCTCACCCAAAAACCTTGAGGATGGAGCCTACTTTCTGGTAATGTTTTGAGCGAGGGAGAAGGAGGAGTTGCTCTCCCTGCTCTTTGCACACCCACTACAAAAGCTGCGGGGAGGTCCCACATGGCATATGGGACCATAGCGTTATTCATGTAATACTATTTCACAGTATTACATGGCTTACAAGAACCTCACTTATGGGCTTATATATCCAGCACAACCAAAGCTTTGGCACCTCCCTAGACTGTTTCAAGGGGAAGCAATTAAACACAGCTCCAAAGTTACCTGTAGAGACGCATCTATTGCATTAGCTTTAAGTTTTAACTGTGCAGCACTAGGGTGCTCATGTACTTGAGCTGATTGTTGAGTCCTAATGGGATATAACTTGTGATTTAGTCCTTTCTGAGTATAATAAACCTTGCAATCACAGCTGCTCAATCCTCCATCCGCCTACAAAGAAAGGATCATGTTCCCCTTTTCTCAGTGGATGTGTTCAAAGAGAGAAAGCAAGCACTTTACCAAGGCAACAGTGRTGCCAAGTGCCAAAACACAGGTTGCTGCTCCCACCCAGTCCACAGAAGATCAGACAGAGTATGTAGCTTCTCCAAAACCACCCCTCCAAAAGAGATGAACACAGCACAACTTATTAAAAAGAGAAGTTTCTCTTGAAGTTTCCCAGCATTAGAGCAGGCCAATGCTTATAGTCTTGCTCGAGCTGTATTACAGGAAATCTTTATTCCTGTCACTCAAGTTTAAAAATGTTACTTTACTAAAAAGTTCGGATACAGACAAAAACAACAATATCCCAAAATGTTTTTTCCACATTTCTTCCAAAGAACACACRTTCCAGAATGAGACAGAGGTCAGTCAAGAAATCTGTCTGGTTCACATAGGAATGAACAAGTACTTGGTGTCAGCACACGGACCTGAGCTCCAAGCCCAGCTCTCAAGACAATCAAAAATATTATATTTGAAGAAGGGGAAAAAATGAAATTGAGCTAGAACTAACAGCAAAACCCCAGCGATAAGAGTTTTGATTTCTCTGCTCTGTGTCACAGAGACATTGGATGCAAATATCACACACCTGGCTATAAAAAACAGTATAATAATTACCAGACTGACTCAGGGGCTGAGCACCATTAAAATCATTATCCACCCATGAGAGACACAGCAGAACTGTGCACAGYTCCAGGTAGTGCCAGCAACATTTCAGCTCTTAAAGGCATTTGTCAGGGCTGTCTGCACCAACACAGAAAAAATGCGGGGCAAGAGCAAAGCCCCCCAGCTCCGCAGTGCAGCCTGGCCCCCAGGCACCGGGAGCAGGCAGGACCTTCTGTCCACCCTCAGCAAAACTCCCCCTTTGATTTCACCACCTCCTCTAAGCACCACAGCCTGGCACTAGCTCCCCATGCTGGGATGCCTCTCCCCCACCAGCTGCTGTCAAAGCCAGTGCAGAGGRAGGAACATGCCAAAGAGACTGAATTGGGTGATGTTACATTCGCGAGCTGGAATGATGTCAGTCCCAGGACAGGGATRAAAGGCCTGGGGCATTGGGGGACTCATGGGTGACAGACACCTTGTAGACCTGGTAGGAGCCTTTGGAGCAGGTCTAAGTGCACCTGCTTACTCTCAAGAAGGACAACAACACGCGTTTGTCAAGCGTCTTCTCAAAACCCCTACCTAAGGAAACCTCACCAACTCCTCCACAATCTGCTCTGYCCTTACTTCTACAAAACTTCCTTTGATATCTAACCCAAATTTCCCTGGCCAAATTTTAGCCCATGGCTTCTCATTCTAGCCACTATAGAGACAGAARAGAGACTTTGCCCCTTAGAGAAGGCCTTTACAGATCGATCCGTGCAGGGCATGCATGCCAGGCTCAATGAGGACGTTCACAGAGATGAAGCAAGTGGCCAAGTTTCACTTCACCAATCTTCCAGAGCAAGCAAAACGGCTTGGCCTGCCTGTGATGGCAGCTCCAGAGCCTGGGTTCRCTCAGGGCTCCTCACCAGCTGCCCACCTCCCTTCACCTCTCCCTTCCTCTGACTGAAGTTTCAAGCATGTTTATCTCATGCAAAAAGCTGAGAAATAAAAGCAGGCCAGAAACCTACATTTCTAAGCACAAACACACCCAAATCTACGATGCATTCAGTTCTGTAGGCTTGCACTTTATTTTTCCTTCTCAGCATTCAATCATTTGGCATGACRGATGCTGAGCACCACAGTATCCCTTCCCAGGAGAACGACGGAATATCAGTGGTTGGGGCGGATCTCAGCTGCTTTTTGTGCTTGTGGACATTGTCTTTTTCCACAAATACAGCCTGAATTAATCCTCACGTTAGCTCTGAGTGTGCAGTGCTTCATATCATGGAAAAGATCACAGCTCCATCACCCCTACTGCAACCAAACGGTTAAATCCAGCACCAGCCATACCTGGCAGAGATGCATTGAAAAATGCTGGTGGCCAACACCCCTGGGTCCAAACTGAGACTTTCAGAACAAAGCACGAGGATTCCTCAATTGCTCCACAAACTATTCACATCTTCCAAAAATTAGGCGCAAAGAAGGCCAAACATAACTGAACACAGTTATAAGAGCACCTTTTAAATGCTGCCACATCCAAAGCACAGTGGCTCAGACCCACTTTTCCAAACTAAATGATTGTCTGAAGTGCATCARGGCCAAGAATCAGGTCTCTCTTGGAGACAAGGCCAAAACAAACATCACCTTCCCTGTACTTCTAGACCCGTCTGCCTAAAACTGCCGTTCTATATCCTCTTTCTCTAACTGGAAAGGAAGAGAAGGGGAAAAAATTGCTTACCAAGATGATTAAATAAAATGTTAGCTATTCCAGCTACCCACTGGCTCTGGGTTTGACGTCAGTGCTGAATGCATTAACTATATTTGTCACTCAAGATCTAAAAATATCTGAGGCATTAAAAAAAAATAGGGCAGTTCTGGGAAAATTGTAGGTCTTTAAGATGTATAAAGCTTCCTCCCCTCCCACCCCCCAAGCCTTAGCAGGGTTCATTGGGCAGGGTAGTTTGCCCACATTGCCACACAGCCCATAGGGTCAGTTTGTTAGAGAAAAACTGCTGCTGAGGCACAGCCAAAGGGAAGGAAATGGGATGCTGCTACATGTCTGCCTTTAAAACTGTTGAATGACAGAGGATACCCAAGGTGTTGGAAGCATTTTTCTTCTTACTAGATTTCCAGAACTGATGAACAATATAATTTCTATATTTCTATACTAGAACTAATAATCTTTTTTTTTTTTTTGTTAGATTTTTCTTTCCTCTAGCTGCTTCTAAGTGACAAACGAGAACTATGCAGAATCTGGTATTCAGCCTTTTCCAAACTCTTCCAACACTTCCCTTCTTTCCATGTAAGCTGAATCTCCTGCTCATAGGGGATAGTAGAGACACTCTAGGTATAATTTTAGAAGGCAGGCAGTCAAAACAGAACAAACACTGGAGCAAAGCCCAAAGAAGTTATTTACTACTTTTTCCCTTGTCAGAGAGAGTATCTGGTGAACCAATCAAGTCCTTCAGTCCTTYCCTATAGATTGCTAAGGGTCAGGAATTCCTTGTTTAAGTTGCAGCCTATAAGGTTTGTTGCAGGGCACTAAATATCTAAACAGAGTAGTCTGCTGCGAATAGAGTCTGGACTCTGTGAATTGCTTGAGAGTAGATGCAAGAAAAAAGAGCCAGAAAATTTTGGCTACAAGACAAAAAGGAAAGGCTATAAGTCTGGGTTTTATTTCAAGTCATGAAAAGCAATCTTCATGCACAAMTTCCATTTTTATTGTTACTATTTGTGTAGGCCCTAAATCAAAGCCTGTAAGCATGCATTTAACCACATGAATAAACCCCACTAGGTTAAGCATGTTACTGTTTCACTGATTAGGGATGGAGCTGAGGGTTGAGCTTGTTACAGAGAATGTGTGTGATGCAAGTGAATTATGATAGAGAGGAGCTCAGATTACCTGATCTGAAGTACTTTCCTTTTGCAATTTCTATGGATCTAGGAGGTACCAAAACAGGGAGGTTGCCTTCACTGGCATTTTACAACAATTTTACTTCTTATTCTGCCAAAATTTGTATGGGAAAAAATAGTGGCAGGAGAGAAAAAAAAACAGAGTATTTGACCCCTGCACTTGGAGGGTCCATCATAACCAAGCTGCTGGATACCAAAAGCAGTAACACAAGCATATTGATTCTGCAAACTCACAGCCAGACTCCTGCTAATGCAGCAAAAAACGGCTGATCTGCACATGGAAGATGCAGGAGTCCAATGGGGAAACGTCTTCTCTGTAGGGCTGGAAGAAGTGCAGAGGCTTGGGAGATTTTCCCCTCCATGGAAACACCTTCAGCTCTGCAGCCTACGTAACAAGAGTTCATGCTTCTATAGTCTGAGGTTCTAGGTTCAGGCTCCAGAGGAGTAAATYGGATGCAGAGAGTAAATCAGTTACTGAGCGCACATACCTGATGAAAGACATGAAGCAGAGACTAGCAAGTCAAAATCAATTACCTGGCTTTGTAAAGCAGCACACAGTTTGTGCAACGAGAAAGACGCAATCAGTCTCAGGCCTTTGCGTTACAGCCTTTGAAACGCTGCCCAAGGGAATACAAGCTCCTGCCCCTTCAACCGTGGTACGGCGCACACGCGGACCAAACACAACTGGGTCACTCCTGGGAGACAAGATGTGCCCTCCCACAATATATTTTCTCCAGCATATTAAACACAAGTCAGAGAACAGACACAGCACCACAGGTCTTCAGCAACATTTTAATTTGCATCAATAGAGCACAAACATAATTGCCTTCAAATGTCAACAACAACAAGATGGAGAGCAAAAATCTATTTCCACAGAAACGTGAAAGGTTGCATCAGCTCCAAGACTGAAGCATTCAAGGYTGCAAACCACCTAACATGGAAGTTTTAATGGAACTAAATGGATTAAGATATATATGTATATTTTACCATCAGGAATATACAATTTTGTAACAGCAGCCATGAGCCCACAAGYCTCTAAATTCCCTAACTTAAGACTTAATAAAGTCATTTGGTCATGGTTACCTCCTCCAGCATGACTGCAGTTTGCTTACCTCTATCTTACACTTTCTTCTCTTTTGTATCAGATTAACATATGTCTAATTTGTTGAGAGTTAAGAGGAAGAAATTTCTCATTTAGAAAGGTTAATAAACAAAAATTCTGCAGTAACAATGTAACTACTGTGTGAAAAATTAATTGGATCAACAATATATCAAATATGTCAACAGAGGAAAAAACACTTGCAAAARTGATTGTTTAATCTCAGCCCTAGGTCATAGTTTCAGCGAATGGTTTGCAGAGAATGCTTCTAAGTGCACTGAGAAGTAGGTTACAATATGCTGGAAATAAAACCTGTTGCAATAGTCTTTCTTTAAAACAAAAAAATATTTATTAGAGATTGGGAAACAACTCGGACACATATCAATRTATTTTAAGTAATGCATTTTAGGGAGAAAAAAAAAGCTTTAACACACAAAAATGGAAAACATCCTTATTCTTCTAAACTTTTTGACCAGTGTCAATCCATTTGCAATCAAATTAGATAGATGAATTCAATGAGAAGCCCATCAAACCGGGAACAGCAGGTAGAAACTCTTGAGACCACCTACCTAAAATTCCACCTCCCTCCCATAAGATATCTGGRGACACTCAACCAGTGAAGTTCAATGTTAAAAACTTTGCATTTTCAARTAATAGTAAATTAGTTAATTTTTCTTGGTAATACCACAAAGAACCAACATTCTCCAGAATCACTGTAAACGTTGTCCATGGAAGCTATGCTAGTGTTTAAGAGTAAAACTTCCATCCGCTGTATGAGTTGCTCAGCTCTCATACGATGTGAGAGGCCTCTGTTGTACTCAATTTACAGGATCACTTACAAGAATTCAACCCCACTTTGAAGCGTAATAGAATATCCTCATCAAAGCAGCTAATTTCAAAGGGAAGCAAATTCCTAAAAGATATTTCTCAGTGTCTCAATTGTAATTAGAAAAATTTTAAAAATAAAGAGAAGTTGACACTGACTACTTGATGATGTATCATGGMCACATTTGCTTTAGTTCAATAGCTATTACACTGTATTTACTAAAAGGTACAAAGTCTTATAGCCAATTCATACAAAGGACATTTTAAAGATGACTGCAGGAGGAAAAAAGCACTGGAAACTGTCCTCCCCATGCAGAAGGCACAGAGAGGCATAGATTTCATAGTGGCTAGGAGGGATGCTTTTATTTAACACTACTATTTCTGTGGTTTACTCCACATCTGGGAAGGAAATCCATGTGACGTGCCATTAGCAAAATGGCAGCTCCCCCTAGGCAACTCCCACGGTTACAGACACCRGAGCAGTGGCATTTCTCATCAAATCACTGCTCTAAGTTGAACATAGGGAAGAAATGAATTGCTGCTGGAAGAAGCTGGCAGAATATTTTGCACCAAACACATTCRCTGGACCAGATGCTGTTCCCAGGCGTGACTACGTGTAATGAACTCAGCTCCTGAAACACTAGGGCAAATCTTCAATCACCCGGATGGATACTCGGGGGGTCAGAAGTATGGTATAAGCACGACCTTTGCTCTGCGGGGGTATACATTCAAGTCAAATTGTTTAACAGACTATGCGAGGGCAGTCATCAAAAGATAAAATTTAGCCTTTATGCCCTAAGTATTTATTCAGGTTYTGAAATTATCCAAGCTTATCATCAGCATTAGTTCTGAGTTCATCTAAGGAACTGTCTCCTAAGCAGGACAAACAATTCTCTCAAAAACTTGCTATGCAGACACCCCCAAGCCCATGCTTTATTGGGTCTCTGCTTCCCCACCTCCTTGTCTGGTAACTACCTCGTGCAGATACCCAYGGAGACCACGACAAAACCAGTATGTACCATCTGCACGCACCCAAGGAGCAAGTCATCTACTACTGACAGGCKGATGTATCAGGTCTAGCAGCATGACGAAACACTGGTAGGAACCCAGACCATAACCTCATGCAACCCAGCGTCCACCCCACAGCCATCAGGGTGTTTGTTTGTCAGCGTCTCAGGTTGGACATGGCCCCCATCAGCATCTCGCTGCCTMGTGCCCTCCCGTCCCCAGGCCCCGTCACCGCAGGCCTGCCAGCACTCCCTTCTTCCCACCACCTCCCTTCTCCCAGCCGCGAGAGCACTCATCCTCCTGGTTACATCTTCCAGCCTGAATTATTAATCAGTGTCAGGGATGGTGCAGCAGTACAGAGAGAAGAAAAAACCCAGCTCAGACACTTTGGGAAGCTGTCGTCCAGCTACCGGCTGCTCAGCCTCTTGCCGCCTCCGAGGCCTGGGCTCCTTCCACTGTAATGAGCTCCGGAGGTCACTGCAGCACCAGCCCCTGGCCTCAGTCCCCAGGCATCAGCCACAGAAGGAAAGGGAACACAGCACGAGAGCAGCTATCTAATGCTCAGCACACAGACAGTGATCAAAAACTCCTGCTGAATATAGAGAAGAGGCGATACACGCTCGCACATAAAACATAAATGCTGTCACACATAAATATTGATGCTTGCTTTCTCCCACAGACCCAGACCAAGGATAATTACATGCAATTTTTATGCTGCCTCTGACATACTTCAGTCTCTGAACATCAAAGCACTAGCAGGTAATGCCACAAGTCACCAGGATCGACAYGTATCAAAATGGAGCGTGTGGAGAAACGCAACGGGTGGCAAGGTGAGTAATCACAGCTGCCTTTCAACGTAGCAACGCTGGGTGGAAACTGCCCTGTGGTTACGAAGGGAGTGAAGTAGGTGATCACAAGCCGGTCCCAGTTATCTGCTGTGTACAACACCCCTTAGCCCTCTTGTTGAAGGCTAGTAGGGCAGGGCAGGCTGACCGAATGTCTCACGGCACATCAGCAAAGCCACACACAGCTGGAGCTGAACGCCCAGGACACCAGCAGAAAGCACGGAGGGCCAGGGAGAAGGAGCAGGAAGGCCAGCCTGGCACAGAGGGGTTAACAGCGCATGGCCACAGCCAGCCCAGACCACTTCCCAGCCTCTAAATCAGACACTGGGAAGCATTTTCCACAGCCCTGGGAGGCAGAAGTAGATTCTAGTAGCCAACACYGCTGACAAACAGGGCCTTGCTTTCCTCCAGGCACAAGCATCTTTACCCGCGGCTGCATAAAAGCAGGGAGCACGGAYAACATCAGTCTGACACACTGCATCCTGGTCCACGTAGTTCATTCTGCCAGGAAGCAGCTTTCAGGGAAACATCAAGAGACACAAAGCACTGCTTGTACCTGCTGCCTCTCTCTAGGTTTTCTTTTTTCTTCTTCTTCAGAGACACAAAGGGATTTTGTAAGCAGAAGCATCTAAATCTCTCCATCCTGGAGACGTGGATGCAAGCCACATCCACAGTTGCGACGCACAGTTGAACTGAACGCACAATTTAACGTTTTTTTCTTGAATGACAGTTTTAATGAAAGGCATTGCAGTGCTTAGAAAAAATCAGCATAAATGATCAGTTGCTAATCTTATTCTCCCCAGTAACTCCAGCTAGTCAAAAATAGAGCAGGCAAAATAAACTGGGGGCTGGAAACGAAGGTGGGGGTGGAAGCGGGGGGTATGTTTTGCTCCTCCTTTTGCAAAATTCCATAGCAATTGCCACTGATTAAAAACCCACTGTTTAAGAGAGGCAGGATTTGCTGTGCCATCAGTGTTGTGCAATAGCTCAGGCCCTCTCCAGGCTTRGCAGAGGGAGCTGCCTTGGCCACTCTTGCGTGCCCCCATAGCTCTGAAACTTTTGCACCACTGCCAACCCCTCAGCACACCTTACAGCCCCCGCGCATCCCTGCCGTCACGTGCATCCRAACACACGACGGAGACGACAGCTCCCCAAGCCGGTATTGCACCCTTGCAGACCACCTGCGCTCGTAGAAGCYGTAGCTCTAGAAATCCTGGGAGAGGAAACTTTGTAGGACACAAACACTAGGAACGGGGAGGGAYGAGCCAACGACGCATGAGTTTCCTCTCAGAAAGTGTAATGCCGCAAGACCCTCAGTCTGAGTTAAATACTAAGACATCTTTGAATTCACTTGGTGTTTTTGCACGCACGCTCCCAGAAGCATGGTGGTTACGGCACTATACCAGGTTCACCGTTACTCCAGGGTGGCAACTAGTTATCGTGCTCATTTCTCCGATCACAGGTAGCACAGGAAGGGCAGCAGCTACGTAACTAAGAGTCCCAGGGCAGCAGGGCCACATGGCACTGCTCTGGCCTGGGCAGATACAGCAGATGACGTTTCCCACCTTACAAGGTTGGCAAAGCATCTTATGTTTGATTTCACTSTTTCTGTTTGTCCTAGTCTACTTAAAAAAAAAAAAGAAAAAGAAAAAAGAAAAAAATCTTACTCTGGCCCCATCACCATGGTATCTCAGCTCCCAGTGGCAAAGTATTACTCTTCACAGCATAAGAAGGGCCTATTTTCACGTTAACGTATAACTTGTAACTTTTACTATCTTCATCACATTGATTTTTAAAAATTTTTTTCCTACATTTTTTTAATTAGACTGTTTTCTTTATTAGTACATTTTAATAGCTTGTGCAACACCTTAAGCACCTGAAGGGAGGCACTCAAAATAAAAAATAAAATCAATAAGATTAAGCATTCAACTTCAGGAAAAAATGAAGTCATTGCAAACTTATGAATCCCACAGCCACTGTTACAYGCCCTGTTCACATGTGCAGATCCTGATATAGCCATGTTTGTTGTTAGTTTGGGTGCTTGTACTTCTGGCAAAGCAGTTGGAGTCTCAGCAGATCTCAGTGTTTCATATACATAATTAACAGGGCTTTTGGAGCTATTAAAAATAGGTTTCTTAATTACTGTGCAATTCAGATCTTAGTTCTAGAACTGTAACAGGCTATTTCCTTTTTACATCCATTTCCTAAGGTCTTAAAAATTAAAATGGAGACTGAGCCACCAGTTATCTGTGACAAATAGGACACAGAAGAACTGCACCCTACAGTGCCAGAGGGCACTGGTGCATATACCAAATTCCTACAGCTAATTGATCTTCAAGCGCACCAGACAGAAAAATTAGGAAAACTGAAGCTAATTGACTCCTATCACAATGCATAGAGCTACAGTGCAAATCAAAAAATGCCAGAAATGGGTCTGAGCCAGTCCCGTCTCCCAACATACACTCCCAAAAGCACGAGGGACCTGAGATCTGGCTCGTACCACCCCACCCTCGTATTTCTGTCAGTCACTGTCCTGGACCCAAGACAGGAAACTATCCTCCTTACCAGTTCCATGCTAGGCACCTTTCCTCTTTTCATATTCAAGTGAAACCTTTGGGCCTATCAAGAAATACATATCTGGTTAGGTTTAACCTAGACAACAAGGTCTTGAACAGTGAAGTCTTGAGCTTTCCCACCTTGTTTAGCAGGCAGGTCTGGCACATCTGCTGCCTTCTCCTGTATCACATAGCACATGGCTTCTATTGCAAGCATTAAGGAAAACAGGAGCTTTTGTTCTCTCTTCAAAGGGGCTTCATAATCTTTATCTATCAAGCAAATAGTTACATTTATTGCATTATGGTAGAGCATAACACAGCACCAGCATAGTCTAAAAATAACACAGACAGCTTCGATCAAAGTGATGCTACTGCACTGGAACAGCGACCCAAGCATCAGAAACCAGTTACCTTCCAGGATCTACCGTACAATGCCATGACAGCCCCAGGACAGAATCACAGAATGGGTAAGGTTGGAAGGGACCACTGGAGATCATCTAGTCYAACMTCCCTGCTCAAGCAGGGTCACCTAGAACATGTTAGACAAGGTTGCAGYCAGGCAAGCCTTGAATATCTCCAGAGAAGGAGACTCCACAACCTCTCTGGGCTCTCTCCAGTGCTCTGTCACTCTCACAGTAAAGAAATTCCTCTTGCTATTCAGGCAGAACTTCTTCTGGTTCAGTTTGTGCCCAGTGCCTCTAGTCCTTTCACATGGGACAACTGAAAAGAGTTTGTCCCCRTCCCCTTGACATCCTTCCCTCAGGTACCTACACACATTGATAAGATCCCCCTCAGTCTTCTCTAGGCTAAAGAGGCCCAGCTCTCACGGCCATTCCTCATAGGGCAGATGCTCCAGGACACTACCATACCTCATGCACACAGAGGTTTATAAAAAGACATACCTACCTGACCATAAGAAAGCCACATCTTCAAGAGATGTGACAGGTAAAGGTTTAGAAAAGGTAAGTGCCATTATCCTCTTTTTGCAGAGGGAAGAAATTCAGGARCCTTATCAGACTCAGAGGTGGTAAGAAAGCCCAGATCTCAGTTCAGCTCACCTGGACTCTGTACCCCTGTCTTAGCCACACACCAATCTCTCTTTGGAAGCAGATTAGAGGCTGGTCATCTTCTACCTTGTTAAGCCTTCACCTCACCCATTTGGTCCCAAGTCAGTCACAACTAAGGTCTGAGCCACCTGGCAGTGATCAGCTCAAGGCTATAAACCACTTGGTAACTTGCCTGCTCAGGGAAGGATGGCTTGAGGCCTCCAGATGAAATAYTGCTCTGAGTTTTGCAGGTTTCATTTCTCCATCAGTTCTCCCAATACCCTCAAACATTTACCAAATGAAAGGAATCATTTACTGGGATCCTACGGAAAAAGGAGCAGGCAGTGTGTTGACAAAAATATTCTTCCGTGAAACCATCTCTCCATTAGGAGTCTGCCTGTTGAGCTGCACAGGAAATTGCGTTACAGCACCACAGAGGCCACATTTTTGGAACAAATATCACTGGAGCTTCAAAGGAATTTGGCCTAACCAAAAGCCTGGCCCACACAGCGCTGTGTCCTGCTGACAGGGACATCCTGGAAACAGCTCAGTGCCTGAATGGAGGCAGCACACTACCCTTCTGCAGACACTTTTAGCTCCTCATTACTAGTCTGCTTTGAAGTCCTACATTAGATCTGAATCCAAAATTTTCCCAGAGTCTGAAGATAAAGGGKTTTTTTTTGCTTCTAAGAATCCACTTTTGAAACTCCCTGAAACAAACTATCCAAAGACAGCTTATCACAGGCAAAGACCTTTGGCCCATAGAGCTTGTTTGCAGCTTGCTTGCAGTCCATAACTGCTTGTCAATTAAAAAAAAAAAAAAAGGCAACACAAACCCACAATGCATTAATCAGKGCTGTTCACAGAAGAAAAACAGTTTCTTCCTGATCCCTTCAGGTAATTATATTTTACCCTTAAGCATGAGATTTGATTACCTTTAGCCCCATTTTATTTAAAGCCTGAAGAGAGACCATGAAGTCTCAGATAGGAATAATAAAAGGAGACAATGCTCAAGTCCAGCCTTCTGCAAGTCAGCACCTGACCTAACTTAAAATCATTCAAGCACAATAGGGAAAAAAGTCCTTCAGATTTTAATCTATTTGAAGAGGGCAGAAATGCTGGCTGAATCATGAACTCTGGGGAGTATAAATGCCTCCCAAAGGAGAGAGGGCTTTTTTGTCAATGTTCTTTAAAAAGAAAAGAATGTTTCATGTGGGTGTGGGCTGTTGTTTTTTTCCACTGTAGAGCAAGTGTCCCATCTTATTTCTCAAATGGTCTTTTCTTTGTTGATGCCTCATCTATTAATAATCCTTTACTGGAAGGGGAAAAGGAAAAGCAAGCTTCTGTCAGACATACAAGCTGTTAGTCTGAGATGGACAAAAATAAACCAAAGCAGCA
Source organism: Rhea americana (assembly GCF_003343005.1). Lineage (NCBI taxonomy): Eukaryota > Metazoa > Chordata > Aves > Rheiformes > Rheidae > Rhea > Rhea americana. The sequence goes on from NW_028186768.1 coordinate 3,578,947, forward strand.
CAATTAGCTGCAACACAGGTCAGTTGTCTGTAGTTCCTCCTTGGCTATATCAATAACCACACTATACTCTCCTAATTAAGCGTGGAGATGGACAGTGCTTTGTATCCCTAAGCATCCTGAAAACTCAGAGTAAATTTCTAAAGGTTTCCTGTACTGTCCAATTCTATCTGCTTCATCAATACTTTCTATTTGGATCTAAGGAAATATTTTCCACATCTTAAAAATACAGAGGAACAAGATTATGGTCTTGATCTGTACTCAGGACAGTTGGGGGCTGCCTGAGGGAGCCAAGCACTTCTTTTGAGGTATGCTGCAGTTTTTCCATAACATTCACTGCAAGTGGCCTCTTAGCCCATTAGAAACACTCATGACTTCTCCCCATCCCACCTCCAACTTGGGGCAGAATTACTTCTTCCCTTCCACAGGCAGAGTCTCAGGTTGGTTAGGACACCTGGCAAAGGAGCTGAGAACTGAGCTGGGAGATGATCACAGGCCTTGGGAGCTGAGCCCACAGTTTAAAAGGAGTACTGTTTTTTCCTGATGGAAGATGCTCCATGCTTAGTCTCTCCCGCTGTAACCAGGAGGGATGCAGAGATGGGGGAGGAGAGGTAGGGTCTTCAGGGAACCTGGGATGAGCTCAGGTTTACCTCTCATTAGATGAAGGCTTCTTGTTTGCACAGCTCTTTTTTAAGTAATGACAGTTTCAGAACAGGGYTGCAGGGGTTCCCAGCAGACAGGGTAGCAAATAGTTACAGCCTGGGTGGGTAGAAACCATAGCCCTTCAAACTGGAACAGAATTTGCTGGAAACGTCAACTCAGAGCTTTGGTGGTGGGTATGTTAAAATGCCACGGGTAAATGAGATCAGTCATACTTGAGAGAGGTGTGAAGTGTATCAGGGAAGCAGCCAACTACCTGCGTCACATTGCAGGAGACTTGCTGGTGCCACCACATTTCCTGCAAAGGCACAGATGCTGCCTGAGCCCACAACAGACCTGCTTTCTTGCCTGCTCGCACTGCGCCCTCGGGAAGAGTCTGCATTACTGAGACTCCAAGACGCTTCTCAAGATGGCAGTCATCGAAGCAGGCTTTAACCTGAGGACACGCAAGTGAGGAACACGTGAGCCGAGAGTCCAGCAACAGCTAGCATAAAGCGAGGTGGTGCTCAGGACACTATCACTTTAGGAGGTCTCAGCTGCTGCGCTGGGTCCATGACACCGCAGCATCACTGGTTCCCAGCATGCAGTCCAGCATTTTGGACTGCCTGCCCTATTTTTCCTGCTGTGCAGTATTCCTGCTCAGAGCATGATCTTTAGCAGATCACTCTGCCATGAGCTCTGTTTCAATACTGCCAGTCTCCCTCTTCCCTCACATGATCTCCACCTGCAGGAAATTGTATTGATTCATTAATATAATTGCCTGTACTTCTCAGAACCTTACGCAAAGGTCACAGTCTGGCTTGCTGGGCTGGGAGAGTCAGTTTTCTCCCCAAGTCTATTTGCCTTCCTTTTGAATCAAACATTCCCTCATGACCYGGGTAGGTGAGCATGAGTAAACACGCCGTGCTGTCTGACAGGAGCTACCATCAAATACAGTGAAAGGGAGAGACTAGAGACTATGCCTGTCACAGCAACAGCATTACGGCAAAGGCAAGTTTTGAACTGTATTTTCTTTGGAGAGAGGATTAAAGCAGAACATCACCCTTCCCAAATAGCACCACCAGTCAAAACTAAGCTGCCACACAATCTCATGCACTTGCTGCACCAAGCAGTAGGATCAAGCCTTCTTCCCTGGGGGTAAGTGAAAGATGGGGACCTTGGATGTCTCAGAGATTGATTACAGTTTTTAATGGAATAAATGAGCAGTAGTCTCCTACTTGCCAACCTAAGGGAACATGCCAAGCAAGCAGCCTGCACCAGACAGGAAAGCTGCAGAAAAAGCTATCTCCATCCCTTCTCTTGCCTTCCAGGAGCCCGAAGTATTCAGCCCATGTTTGAGGAAACTGGAGGACCTATTCCCAAAAGCTTGTAGGTGGACCAAGGATGAGGACTCTAGCCACTCTGCCACGGAAGGAAAAGGGGTGAGTTACTCACCTGTAGTACGCACAGACCTAACCAGCCTCAGCATCCCTTGCATAACCCTTTTCCCACTGCTTCCAACACCCTTCTCTCACACTTCTTTCCTCCTACATCCCAAGCTGAATTTCAGCCTTCATCAAGCCAGAACTGACAGCAGCTGAGCTTTCTGCACCAGGGAGCACAGAGGAGGAACATGAGACTGCACATTTCCACGTGCTCCTCAGCCTTCCAGCTTAGGGTGTCAAACAGCAGCAACAAAAAAACAAAATATTATTTTATGAGATAATGTCAGCTATTGCCAAAGCCAGCATGAAATACTTTCTACCTAGAGCCGTTTAATTTCGGTGGTACGAACCCTCGGCTTGTTGCCAAGGTGTAGAGCCCAGGCTGCAGAATATTAGCATAGGCTGCCTTATCTGCAGGGAAATAAACTCAGACCTGCTGAAAACAGTTGAGTGGAATATCACCAYAGAAACTAGGCAAGGAAATGGGTGAAGCGTTTCTCCCCAGCTAATTTCAACGCGACAGCAAACACAGAGGCCGACAGGTTTGGACCAGGGTGGGGCAGGGCAGAAGGACACTGGGAGCAGCTCAGGACCGAGAGCAGATGTGCRCCGGTGGGGAGATCCCCCACTCACCCCCGGGATTTTATTTTTAGCTGTGGGCAGGCTTCCTCCCCAGCCGCCCACCACCGCTCTGCGCCGCAGCTTCCCCCGTGATGCTGCCGCTGTGCCACGCTGCCTGGTCCTACACGCCTCCGCTACACGCACACACAAACCGGCGTCGCAGAGCACGCGCAGGGAAAGCGGCACCTCTTCCCTTCCTGTCTGTACACATTGCTAGCGCAGTGGGTGAAGGGGGCAACCCGGCAGCACATCACAGAGCCCCCGCCATCTGGGGAGAAGCGCTACAGCACGCGTTTTGCCCTATCCCCAGCCTGGAGAGAGAACCTCGCACCCCTCTATGGAACAAGGCCCCTCCTGTGCGGAAACATGCCTTGGAGAWTCCACCTTCTACTGCAGCGTGGACCAAACACTTGGGAGAAAAGAATAGGATACCGCAGAACGTGTCTCGCTRTCCTCCTTCCCTCCCTTCCAGGCTCACAGGTGCTCTGAAACATCACCACAGYACCACATCTCTAATGCAGCACTAGCAATGCTGGACTGTCTTGAGCTGTCCCATACGCGGATCTTCAGCCTTGATATCTAGTGACTAAGCTCCCCAGCTTGTGTCCTCTGTAAAAACTAAACACATCATGTTTCCCTGCATGTATTCTTTTTTTAAACTTCCCAGTAGTTGCATACAATTTCTCCTTGTGCTTCACAACAAGAGTAAGAGGAGTTGCTGATTCATTGGCTATCATTTCTTATTTTGCACATTTCTTGTGTCCCATTTAGTCATCTCTTCACATTAAATGTGATTTCATGAATATTGCTGTGAGCTCTGCTGGTTTTTATCTAGGCAACATCTAGTTCTACTCCATATACTCCATTAGATGCAAAGATCTGAAAGTAGTTCAGAAGAGGGTCTTCCATTGATGTTATGGTGCACTGCTTTTTTTTTGATCCCACTATAGTCTTAACACATTTATTATTTTTTACTGCTGCAATGCATCAAGTAGATCTTCCAGTCACTCTCCACAGTAAATCCCGGCTCCACCTCACCCCCAYTTCTCACAGCTACTGTTCAATTTAGGTGCAGTGACCGTACTAGAAGCTCAAATTATTCCTTCCATGGTGTACCCTATYTTTTTGTGGATGTCAGCACTAGTTTCCATCTGTTGTCATCCTGTTAACATTGTTCCCACCTCCTGAAATCCGTTAGTCTTGGCTAATCTCACTAATTACATGAGACTTTGACCCTTGTGTCTTCACAACCCACTTTTCTGGACCATTAACAAATTTATTATGCATCAGTGCTGAAACAGATGCTGCTAGTGTTTCCTGCTAGCAGACATGCAACAATTACAATCTTACATGAAAGTTTAATTCTTTCTGAATCTCCTTTCCAAAATAAAGATGTGTAGCTATTATATGAAGAAAGTTATTATATTGTCTGCAAACCAAAGAATAATGACTGACCTACATGTTTAAATTGAGCCTCAAATTGGTTTCATATCCAATTTATATTTGTATAGGACCTAGTATAATGGAGTCCTGGATCATCTATGGGCTTCTTGCAAATGCAGATGAGTACATTAAAACTAAATGGTATGCAAAAACTTTAATTAAAATATTTTGAACATGATGATTGGGAACTAAGATTGTCCATGTCTGAGCCCTGCTTCTGTCACAAGGAATTTGCTTAAATTAAAAGCACTTTTCTGATGTTTTGAATTTAGGAACACTGGGAAGAGCACCAATAAAGCTTCAAAGATGTGTATACATGTATGTGCACACACACGGATGCACATGTGCATGCACATAGGGATTTGCATACATAAYGTCTGGGGAAAAATATACTTTTCCACCTTAACAGCTCTTACAAATGGCTGAAGTATGGAAGATCCAGTGCGAAATGAAAGAAGCATTGAAGTACACAGATCTCTAAACCCTCAAAAAATAATCACTAARAAGAAAGTTTATGACATGATTTTAAGTTCCTTCCATAGATGAAATCCACTCTGGGTCTGTCTAGGCTGAAGCTGGTGGAACAAGCACCAGGAGATCAAGAGTCTGAGAAATAAAGGTATGTATTTTTCAAATCTCTCAGCTCAGAAAAACATACATATATGTATAAATGCATGTGCACACACATGCACTCACACACTTGAGAGTAGAAATCATAAGTGGAAAAAATATCCTGTTTGGTCATAAGTTTCTCTGCTCCAGCTGGAAACTAAATATTCCCAAAGAAAAAATTATACCCACGATGTAAAGAAGCCTTTAGAGAAAGCCTGAGGATCAGCCTCCTCTGAGCATCAGCCCCAAGTCCAGCACTRTCCCTATATTTTCCTCTGGGACCACCTCTCACCACTACCAGAGGCAACTTGGTTCCCTCCATAGGTGACAAGGGAAGATTGAGTCCCAGCAATAAGCAACTTGAAAAACATCTAGAAAGCATTACGCACCTCTCAGAGTGGGCAGCAAGCAGGTACGTCCACCTCAGGTGCCATTGAACCAAACCATTCAAATTAAAGMGTCCTCTGGAAATGGTTTCATCCAAGCTTTGGCCAATAGCACCRAAAGCAGCAGATGCCCATCTGCCCCATCCTTGGCCTCACAGTCCCTGTCTCATGCCCAGGGGGAGCCCCATGTCTGAGGGCGAGCCCCATGCCCCGGGGTGGCAGGATGGGCAGCCCAGCTGTTTATATCATGCCCACAGGTTTCCAAGATGAGGCTACAACTGGATCAGGGCCATCTTGGGCAATTGTTTTATAGACAAGCGTACAAACAGGCTGTAAGACAATCCCATCACTGAAAAGTGGAGATCCTAAAAAAGACCAGACAAAAGGAGACAAGCATACGGCGTGTTCTGGGCGGTGATTGTCAGGCAACACACTCGATCCAGGAATTTGTTTTGAAAACTCTGTGATCATTTTTCACTCAGCTTCAGCTCCACTTTCCTCTCTGCAGGAGGCAGAAAGGACATGTGAATTCTTGGTTGCTGAGCATTTTTCACCTCAAAGATCATTCCTCCCTTTCCTCACCAGATCCCCATTTTATAAGCAGGCAGCTTGTCAGAGAAGAGCATGTGAAAAAGAAAGCAAAGGTTGTTTTCTCACAAGCTTTTTGCAACCTAAAGAAAAACAGGGACCCCTTCATTCCTCCACATCAATACAGAAGCTGAAGAAGGGAAGAACAAAACCAATTTGAATGGTTTGGTTCAATGGCACCTGAGGTGGACGTACCTGCTTGCTGCCCACCTCTTCAAGTGCCTCTTCACAAATTCATCTATCCTGGGAGGAATATGGAAGTCTGACATTAGAAACTGCCGTTCTTCTAAAGCTGCTAAATTTGAAATTATCAGTGCAGTTTTTTTAATGCCTTCCCAATGAAAACAGAGAAAATTGAAGGCTTGAGTCCCCATGGCACAAGAGCCACCTTTACTTTTATCTCCAGAGAACACTGCTCACAGATACGTCCTTCTGACTCTTGCCTGGATTRGCTACATCCTCTACTTGACTGCAGCCCTCTTCAACTGCCAGTGTTTGAAGACTGTCCAATCTTCTCGTTGTTATACAGAAGTGCTTGTAACACTCCGTGTTTTCCAGGAAAACACTAGTAGGAGATTCTTAACCTTTTGGCATTTCTTTTTTGTTTGCTTCTTAGGTCTGAACTGTTTCAGCAGACCCTTCAGATGTTTTAAACTGAATTTAACAGCCAGGACCTGCAGCTAGCAGTATCCAGATGCCACATGGACAACCCCTTTCCCCCCCTACACCCACCCCCCCATCCCCCCCCCTTTTAATTATTCTGGCACCACAACATTCAGAAAACTAGAGATGTGCTACTTCATATAAAAATATATTCTTCCTCTCAGCATGCTTCCTCTGAGATTCCAAAACCTCCAAATAAACAGAATAAAAGCTTCCTCTGTTTTGCATCATGCTAGACCACTTCTTTCTACCGACTATCCTTCCGGGGCTCGGTGCAAGGAAGCAATCAGGAAACATTCATGTTTATCCTAGTTTCCTGATTCTCCTGCATCTACTTTGCTCTATTCCCCTGCCAGGCTTAAATGCTTCCCTTGCTAGCAGGCAGGTTCCTTACTAATGCAGAGGAATACATTTCAGAGGAGACGAGCAACGAAATTCCTGACTGCAAACACTTCTTGGGAAGAAGTCAGATTTCTGACTGTAGGAACAATGGAAAAAAAATACCTATTTCTACCTGGAGCTGGACAAGAGAACTTTTCATTTTGATGACTCAAATGAAGAGCTTACAAAAAAATGCAAGAAAATATTTCAGGTACTTGGATGGGAAAAAACATCTGAGAGATGCCATYTTAGGTCAACCAAATATTTAGTTTAACTAGAAATTAAAGGATTTGTGATGCCAGAGTCATTTAACACTAATTTTTAAGCTTAGATCAGTGTTATTACAAGCATAAAGTCAGAGTATCATTTCAAATATATAAAAGCAAAATATTAAGGGTCACAAAATAAAACACTTAAGATTTCCTTCCCTCTCATGTTGAAACTCCAGTTTTTCAACACTTAACCAATGAAAACAAATTTCAACTCTTCCTCCTTTAGTGGGGAGATTGCTTTTTTCACCTATATATGCTCTTAAACAGCTTTTAGACCTTTTAGACAACCCTTTTTTCAGAATAGGTGAAGCAAAGATGCCTAGAACAAGGTTGAAACAGCTCTTACAACTATGCCAGAACCAGAATATAGAAAACTAGAATCAAGGAGACCTTATGCCTYGGCCTCTGAAGCACAGTTAAATCAGAGCTAAGAGGCTGCATGCTGCCCTTCCTGGGAGTGCGGGCAGTCAACAGCCTTATAACAACCTGGTGTCCAACACAGAATGCACTCAAGCCTACAGAAAAAATACCATTGTTGCAATAACTGCCCTTTTCCTACCAAATTTTGCTGAAGCTGAGTAAGACAATAGCTACTTTCTCTACTTTGCTCCTGCTTTTACGAGAAACCTTATTTGAGAAAGTGCTGCAAAGAGCCTTTCCCATTGCATTTTGATCCAGTACTGGGAATGTAAGAAAGGCTGGTAACATTAGGCTTAGCAGAGGTGTTACTTCTCTGCAGTGCCATCTCCAGCCATGAAGACCATCTGCACAATATATCCAACTTCAGAAGCAATTCTGATACCCAGTTCTCAGCCCTCCTCTTCCAGCTCAACTGGATGAAGGCACCTGCAGAGCTCTCCAGCAGAGTCCCCCATCACCACTTCAAAGTTGACAAAAAGTTGTCAGTCCCAACCACACTGAACCCTTCAGAGCAAGCCACAAACATCCTTACATGCCTTTCCTGTTACACACACACCAAGTTGCCATTGCYCCCTCACTGCTTCAGGCTGATGTTTTCCCCTTCAGCTCACCAGGATTTTCTGAGAGTTTGTTGCCTCTGTGCAAGCCAAGATGCAGCAAGTACCACCTAGGCTGCAAGGAAAACCATTCACAACCCAAATTATGGATGAAGGAAAAGCTCACGGAGCAAGTTGAGGACAACTTTCAGGGAAACATCTTACTTTGAATAAAAGGATCATGAAATATTTGATTGAAACTAACTGAAATAAATTGTAATACAGGAAAGCAAAGCTTTCTAACTCTACCCTCATCCAGTTGCGTGACAAGAATCTCTTAGCTGTAATAACTTGCACCAGGGAACAAGACCAGAATGACACCTGGCTGACTAGGAGTTATTTTCAAGAAGGGTTCAGGAAAATAACACCATCCCAGAGGAATAAATGAATCGATTGATTGTGGAAGAAACAGTCACTTCCAAGAAGATRAACACAAAGTCTGTTTTCCAACACTGATACAGAATAGTGATGTTAATCTTTGCCATTGGCATCCACTATTTTAAGCATTTTCTTTTTCCAAACTGAGAGGTGTTCCTTAAGCAAAGTCAAGAACTATCAGAGATGCCTCCTGCTGTGGTTGAGGCCCCCAGATAACGCTATTGTTCAAATACACAATGATTGTAAAGAAATAAAGTCAGTTTCTATCAGAAGCCACATTTCCACTTCTTGACTTTTTGACATTCACATAACAAGGAGCTCCTGGTAACAGCACTGAGCTTTTACAAGAGCCAGGGATTCTTCTTCCAGTCTGCAATAGGTCATTTTTTCCATCATCCAGATAGTAATTAGTTTCATGCAAAACTGAACTCTGCACATGAGAAACCTTGGACTTACTCATGATCCTAAATAYGCATTGTACCTCTCATACCAAATGATCCCAGGTTGTTTTACAAGCTGTAACAGTCATTGCACAGACCACACTGGTGCTGCCACTGGGAGGGCGGGGTGACAGGGAGCTATTTCACAGCATACAATTCTGCTCTGTAGCTTCGGCCAGGAAGYGAAGGAGACACCATATGCAATTAAAGGTGCAAGGGAGGCGTGGGGAGGCAGATGCTAAGATGTGTCATTGCCAGGATGCTAGGACTAAAAAAACAGTTCAGCTAAAAGTGTGATGTGGGCTCAATGACCTCGCTGGGTCAGGGCCTCAGTTTTATATCTGCACTAGGAAGATCTGCAAGGAAGTTCTCCAGAAGAATTTAGCATGCTCTATAGYCTGCTCATCTTTCTTGTCTTAAAGAAGCAGACGTCTGCCTAAATTAAACACCAAGATGACTGCATGTTTATTCTCTGCTCTTCTGTTACTATGCTACTACCTCCCTACTTCACTTTCCTCTCCTAGAGGATGGGTAATAGTTGTTTCTCTCTCATTTCTCATGAGATATTTAAGAATTGTCTGCTTGCCAGCTGCTGCAAGCTCCTCCATGAAAGAGGCACAAAAGCTAGAAGCATGACCATCTCCATCATGCCCCTGAAGACTTGCTCAGAGGTCGTCTTTGTGCAACCAGTTTGTCTTGGTACACGGCTCTCATAAAGGACTTCAGTCTGGAGAAAAATCTGCCTCATGTCCTAGCCTCTGTTATATGAAAAATTCTATTAAGAGTTATTAATAGTGCAGAAATACTGGGCTAGGTGCTATGAACAGAAAAAGTGATCCCTGCCCTGTATAGCAGGCTGTTTTGTAAGATACTGACTTTTCAAACAGAAGTCAACCAGAACTTATGATGCAACAGACTTCCATTTTTACAGATAGGGAAATAGAGAAAATTTTGCCTGAGGTCAGCTGCTATAATGGAGGAGTTCTTGCCTCACATCCCATTTCATCAATCACTTAATCATCATTTAATCCAAGGATACTCATTCATCCTGGCTTCYCACAGCCCTGCGGGAAGCCTTTCACAGGGCCATGTGAGATATTTAAAGCTGGGCAGCTGGCAAGGACAGCTAGGAGAATGGGATCAATTGTCTGCATCGAGTTCCTTGACCCTTACTTTGAAGAGTTCCCTTGCACCAGTGGAAAAAATAGAAGGGTTGACACTCTTCCATGGCCCTTATGAAGATGAAATGGACCAAGAGMAGAACATTCATTTACTTAGAGCATCAGGGCCATCTCGCCTGTGAGCCTATGGATGAGAGAAAAGTGAAAGCTTTTCTGAAAACTCTTAGAAGATCCAATGCAGATCTGCAGCCTCCAGAAATTCATGCAGAGAGAGCAGTCTGAGATTACATTTTAATTTTTAAATTTTTTAATTTTAGCTCTAGTTGAGTAGGTCAGTCCCTCTCTAATGACACAGACTGATGGTCATTCAGGCTGTAGACGATTTTTCTTGAAGCTTCAGGCAYCAACCAGTCATTATGAACTGAGGTAACTGAAGAGCCAATTCATTTGCCTACAGACAGGTTCAGGTCTTTCCCATATTTTGCCAGGCCTTTCGCATCCTTAAAGGCTCGAGGTGGAACAGTGAGGTCTTGCTTCCATGGCCCATGTCATCCTTGCTCTTTCTGTTTCAAATAAGGTGTGATAAGGCCAATCACAGGGATCAAATTAATACAGAATAGATTGACTAATATTATAAAAATAGATAAGCCAGAAGTGTAAGAGTGCAAACCACAAAGGAAAGAGGGGAATAAGAAGAGCTTTAGTCTGAGAGAGTAATCATCCTAAACATTGTGGGGTGGGGAATCTATATTCATGTTGCTAAGGTTCCTTTTAGACACTGCAGTTAGTCCGTCATCTATAACCAAGAGAACAATTTTAAAATTTAAGCAAGGCCGATCACAGAGAACGAGGGAAATCRTTGAAATGGCTTTCCTGGAAGAGAGTAGATTGAAATTTCCAGACTTAAACCGACACCAGTTGTTCCCCTCAGTCGCACATGAAATAGCTGGGCCAGATTCTCGTTCATTGKGCCACAAGCACTACAGTGAGAACCGGAAGCTAACCTGATGCACAGAAGGTTGAGTTATACACTTGAATTGGTGTTTTTCCTTTTTCTTTTATCAGCAAAACTCCTGTCATGAGACATTCCTGGAAGTATCTATTCACAGAGGTAAGAAAAGGATAGAGCTTATTTGCAACACAAGACCATGCAGCTATTTATTATTTGCTCCAGACAGATCAAGAATGAACTGCAAAGTTGGCATGCTGTACTGAAGACTTCAAAAGCAACAGGGTGCTTGCAAATCACACTAGTGTCTAGGACAAAGTCATCCCGGGACTGCTCTAGCCATACTTCCAGGCTCAGACAGTTTTACAAAGCCAACTAATAGGGCTGGAGAATTATCAGGACACAGTCTATGCATATTTTGGGTTCAGATCAGCTTGAAAGGGACAGTCTGAAGGATTTTGTGACATGAGGGGCTGGAAAGACTTATTCAGAGGTACAAAGGGTTGGTTTATGGGGCAGTAATTACAGTGCAGTAAYGGACATTAATTTGAAGTTACTAGAGTTCAGGATATTTCATTGTTCATTCTGCACTCCATTTGCAATGATATCATATCAAAGTGATGGATTCAAATTTAGGCAAGTGATGCTGGAATAGGACAGAGAATATATTTGCTATGTTTTATGAGCATAGAGATCCATAAATTCTGAGCAAAAGTCATTACAAAGAGAAAATATTTCAGCTGTCAATCTGTCTGTCTTTACTCCTGAGGGAATAACTCAGCAGGGTACAGCAGCCCTACAGAYCCAACCAGCATTACTGGCTGCCCTGCATGCAGCTGCTGGCAGATCCCTGCCAGCAACAAGAGGAGAGTCCGCAAAGCAACTGTGCGACTTCCCACCTCCTAACTACAGCACATTTGAACAGTGCAGCCATACCCACACCTGCAAGCATCAGTCTGAGACAACAGGAAGAGGATAAGATCAGCACAGTGAGTGGTGGGACAGGAGGGCCCATTCCTTTGTGCTACAGAAAGGAATTAAACTCAGAAAGATGACAGACAACCCTTTTGCCATCGCACTCTTGAAGCGCATGGACCTATAAGGCGGCAACAGGACCTCTGCCAGCAACTCCGAAAACACAGAACCAGAYCCAAGCAGGGAATTCAGTACTGCAATATAGTCAAAAGATGTTGGAACTGATCCAAAGCCCACTGAAGTCAGCAACAAGACCCTAAGGACTTCTAACCTACAGTAACCAGCTAAATCCTGAAGAGTAACATTTTCCATTTYGCACTGCCAGAAGAAAAGGCCCTTTTCTAAAAAGTGTACGGCTCACCTGAAAAAAGCAGCACCATACAATCATAGGGCATAATGCATTGTAATACCTTTGATAGGTCTGAATAAAGAGAGAAAGAATAAAATCTTTCCCTGAATTTGCAGCAAAATTGAGTTCATCAGTCAATCATACAAATCAACCCAAGCTGGCTGGGGTTTGCATCTGCCCTTTAGAGCAAGAAGCATCCAAGCATTGATACAAAACGCCCACAGTGTGCAGAATCACATGACTAAGAATGTGTTCTCTCTCCAAAAAAGGTCTCAAAAATTTCATTAGAACTGCTATTAAAGCAACACAGAGAACATAATCCCACCTCAGCTAAAAAAGACGATTAGGTATGAACTCCAAATGATTTCTTTTCAAGAAAACTGGTTTCAATATACACTTAATGTTTTAGACAGCTTATGTCTGCTAAGTACTTCTATGTGTGACAAATACAACAAATGTGTGTACATGTTTATATGTACACACTAACAGAATGCAAATTACAAGAGCAACAGTTCAAAGTCTCCATTCTTTATCTCATCTGTATCTCAGTCTCCCTACTTGCAAAATACAAATGCCTGCTGTGGGTTTTCATTTTTTCAAGTATACAGCCAAATATCACATGCAACACTGTTTCCTTCAAAGACCTTTTTTCTCTTCCTCCAATATAAATAATGTTCACTTTACAATGAATGCATTAGTTTAGAGAACTACATTTCCACTGAGTTGTCATTTCCTGAAATATTCTTCTTTTGGGTAGAAGTTTTCCATTCTTAGTCTCCACCAAAAACCAAAATTTTCTCCCCATTTCTTTCAGTATATCTTGGTCTTACTTTTAAAGTAACTTCAATATTATCCAGTAACAAAGAAATGCAGCCAAAGCACAAATCTCTCCCTGACCTGCAACAATGGCTTAAATTTGGATACTATTTATAACCCATTTGACAAAAAGTTGAAGTTTTGTGAATAAGGTCAGTAGCATCAAGGCACGCCTTTCACTGAAACGAGTGCAAAGCACCACGAGCGGCGCAGCGCAGGAAAGGAAAGCGCCAACAGTCCTCTTAAGGACATTCGCCCCAGGACATATGGGAAAGCGAGGCGGTGATGAGGGCCCAGGGAAGCAGCTGTTGCCCATTGGCTCTTTGAGCGATTTAGCACTGCTTTGCCAAATCAATGCAGGGCAGAGGATGGCTGCAGGTCAGTTACTTTTCAGAGCCACTCCGTTCACGGCTGAATCTCTCTCCATTCTTGCTGCCAAGCAAAATCTGTCAGAAGAGACAATTTAAAGCAGCAGCAATAACTGCCAATCTGCTAAACCCCAGAAACCTGTGTGGAGCTGGTTTTGCATATTCTCATTGGACCATCACTTTGTCTGGTCTGTACAGCGCCTGGCACTGATGGGGCTGTGGATCTCCAGAACACTACTGCAATGGCACTGATGAAAAGCAGCACTGCTTACTGCAAGATGGCAGAAAACAGGGAGCATCAGCAGCAGTGCAGCACTGCCATCCCACCCATTCGGTCAGAAACACCTCCATGCCTGTCCTCTCRCCTTCCTGGGCATCAGCTAAGTTCCCAGGGTGGTGCCGTGCAACACATGCTTTTGTCCTGTTGAGACAAGATGACCCATACTGGTCCACTGCATGATCCCGTCTAAAGGGGTGGAGACAACTCAAGCACTTCAGCCCAACAAGAACATTAGGCAGCTGTTTTGTTGGAATCCAAGGGCCATGCTGGTTCCTAGACCAGGGCTCAGCTCCCGAGCAAGGGAATAACCCACTGGCTGAACACGGGAAAGAGATGGGAAGTAGGAAGGTCTTCCTTTTCCTTATTTTTGGTTTGACTTTTTTTGGAGTATACTTAGTTCAGACAGTTTTCAACAGACAATTGAAGTGAAATTAATTTCAAAAGGAGGAAATATTTTATTTCAAAGTATTTACTCACATCCTTTCTTGCTTTTCCCCGCCTCACAATCAAAACAATTCAACATGAATTCATAAGCTGTTTTTGTCAGCTTAAACATACATGAAAATTCCTCCCCATCACACAAAGGCATACTCTCCACTTATGATTGCTTTCTCCCTTACTCCTCTCCTAGAAGGAGTACATGATCTAGGCCAACAACTTTAGCTGCTTCCCAGTCCTAAAAATGAAGTATTTGTTCCTTGCCCATTTTGCTTCACAAGACCTAGATGTTATRTATTCAAGCAATCTACATGTAGAAAACTGATCCAGCTCAATTTTCTTGGACATTTTCCTCCTAAAGTACATCAAGTAAGGAAATAATACCACTAACTTGTTTTCCTCCTCAGTGCAGCTATATCGCTAACAAATCTGAAATCRCTTTTCACTAACAGATGGCAAACAGGGATAAATGATGGAATGAGTGGTGTCAGGTTTCAGATGAGCATTCAGTACAGGTTGCACAAACTGTCATCTTCAAGCACACTAAAATGTCCACTAAGACATTTCATGCCACCATCACCTACGTGAATTTTTTCTTTCTATATATGTCTATGCATCATGAGATGAGAAGTACACAAAGTTAATGACAGACTTAAAGCTGAACACGCCTACCTTTTTTGTTTAGTTTTCCACTTCGTAGGTGAAGTTTTCTCAGTCTTTGAATGAGTGCGCTTGAGTCATTTAGGAAGTGACAGAACCCCTTCCTAAATGAAGAATGACTAAGAAAACTCCAGCAACTTTAGGAGAAGCCCTCAGAATCTTTTGCTTTGGATAGATATCTTGACACTTGGTGGGGAAGGAGCCTACACAGGAGGAAYGAACATTTTACTGTTCCCAAGGACATGTTTTAAGAGTATTAAGTGAAAATTAATGGTTATTTTGTCTTTCATATTCCATACCTCCCTTTGCTCTGTAAAATAAGAAACATCAAGTCTTTATCTCACAGGAGTGTTATGAAAGTAAATTAATGTTTGTGTGAAGCACTCAGATACTTCAGTGATGAGATCCATAAAAAATCCTAGAAGGAAATGAAGATTCRCATCTTCAGCCCAGGCTTTGAATAGTGAGTGGCAAATAAGATCTAGAGCTGAGCACTGAACAATAAAGTCAGTAAATGAGATTAGCACAGTCCCTTCTGCAGTCTTGAACAAAGCCAGAGCCCAGCAGRGAAGAATGGGGGTGATCAAAGGCTATCACGACAACGCATACATGCCACCAGACAATATTAATTCCAGCATTTTCCCACTTCTGACCAATTGGTCACTGAGCAGAAAGTGCTTTTGGAGCACTAGTGYGTTTTGTGACGAGTCAAGGCTGTAGATGGACTGCCTGCCCAGTTGGGTCTCTGCAGCCCCCTGCCTCACATGGCCTACCACAGCAGCACCCGCCAAGCATTTCTCCACCCCACGGGAAAGGCCATCTCCTCTTTCCCCTGAGGGTCCCACCAGACAGGGGCACAGCTAGGCTGAGGTAGATCCTGTCACACTGCACCCCTTGAGAACAGGGCATGTGGTATGCTGAAAGCAGACAGAGCCATGACACCCAGCATCACGCACTTGCTTCAGGCACAGGTTGTAAAAGGCTTTGGAAGAAGGTGTGCCACATAAATACAAGTTAATATTCTACAGAGCAAGACGACCATCTGTGTCCCAGCAGGACAGCATGTACTATCTGGCTGGSCACCATGGCTGTCCCTTGCCCACTCTGTGGATTCAGTCACGAGCATCTCATGCCCCTCTTCTGCAGTACCATTTACAAGCATTTGCTGGCGTGAGCAATGGCAACACAACCCGGTAACGCAACCAGGTGAAGCCACTTTCCTTGAAGCCCCACTCCTCTGGACATGGAAATCCATCATTAGAATGGCTTCAAGGAACACACRGCAGGTCTGCAAACCTAAAGCCAGCTATAGCGTGTTACATTCAGCTTCTGCAGGCTGGTGCATCACTCCATGCTGGCCAGCACAGAGAGAGCAGGGAGATTCATTAAAGGAGAAGACACTTAAGCTTTCTGCACCTAAACTGAGGTGGAAGAGGCAGCTAGATCCTCCACAGCTAACAGTGCTGCTGTGCACCCTGAGGAACATCACACTGTAGTGGTGAAAATGGTTGTTTGACCTGGGAAGGTGCACATGAAGGTATCAGGCAAGCATCAGGCAAGGTGTGTGTGCCCAACATATAGGGGAGTGCTGGAGAAAACTCATAGTCAAGACAAAGTTTAGTTGACCACTCAGGTCTTATGCACTCAAGCTTTGCTGATGAATATCAAGTAGAGAATTAAGGACTGAAGGCTCCATGGGACACCCATGGATCTTGCCCACAACAGAAGCACATGCGAAGGAGAGACCACATCTGCATTTTGTAACCCATGGCTTAGATACRGATCTGAGGGAACTGGCTGAGAAGCGGTACATCTGATACAGCTTGAGGTTGCTCTGTTCGCCCTCCTCCCCTCCCTGGTCTCATGAACTGAATATTTCAGCAGTATACAAGAGTATGTGTACAGATGTAGGTCAGCCACMATACTTCAGCAATTCACGCCAAATTTGCCAAAATGTTTCCTTGAAGGATAGGAACAGAAAACATTTTGTGTCAATATTTTCAAAGAAACTTTTAGAGTTTGGTCTTTTCTAGTGGAAGGATGTTACTGCTTAATATCATAAATAGAAATTATTAAAAATTTGAAATCTAAAAAATTTTAATGCATAGACAAAAGTGTTTCTCATTCTACCCAATTATTCTGCTCTTTTAAACCTATTTTTCATCTCAAATTCAGTTCKTTTGGTGCTGGTGTATAGCCTGAAACAATTTCCTTGATTTTCATAGAATCATAGAATCCGGAGCTACAAGTGAACTCAGATAAGTTATTTGCACAATCAAAGTGGCTGCACCACATACATTTCCATACCTATCAGACAGCTAAATTTAACTACCTAATTATGAAGGGAAGAAGAGGGGAACAGTAAGAAAGGCTGCACCTGGCAGCAAACAATCATGTCTCCTTGCTTCAGGAGCAGCACTGGAGCCCTCTGAATAGTCTCTTCTCGCCATTATCCTTTCATTTCCCTGCTCAAAGCAGGAACAGGATGTCAGAATTCAGCTTTTACATTTTGTCCCCAAACTAAATCTGCATTTGAAAAACCAAAATAAGTCTGAAAAGGGGAAAAAAACAAGAGGTTTAATTACTTTTATCCGTGTCTGAGAGGCTCTCAAGTATATCCTCTGTTCCTGGAATTACAGATCCAATGGCAGGTAGAAAAATGAACAGTAAGAGGCAGACTACAGAAATACCMGACTCCTGGTTATTTGCCTGAAACACAGTTCTTTTCCAAGATAGCTCCACTGCTAGTCTGCCAGGCTAGTTTCAAGCAAAGTCCGTTCCAGTCAAATTCATTTCTCTGCTACAAGGTGAGCAAGGTTATTGCTCATGGATGTAGTGATCCTCCTCACCCACAAACCAGGCTCAGGAATAGATGAGGTGGGGAGTGGCAAGAGGTGGGGTTTGCACAGATGACTTTGTTTTAATCAAAGCACAAGCCGAGAGGATCCGCATCCAGCAGACTGCGGCCCAGCTCCGCACACTGCAGACACCAGCTCCTAATGTCCAAGCTTAGCTGACACCTGTTTGTGTCTCCTGAAAGACACGCTGCAGATACCTGCCTTGGTTCACAAAAAGCAAAGCTTGAGGATTTCARTAGTTGTATCTACCAAGTCACCTTTCCAGGGTCTGCAGCACTGAACACCCTCCGAGCCCTGCCTAATCTGCAAGCTCACAACGCAGCAGGCAGCAGTGCCAAAGGAGGGGAGGGAGCTGGAAGAACTCACAWGCCTTCTTAGGTTTCAGCCCTGAGATAGTACAGGCAAAAAAAACACACCGACTGCAGCCCTTGCACAGGACATTTCTCTGTAGAAGGGATCAAGTCAGCAGTTTCCTGCTTGTCACCCAACCTTGACACTTTAACTAAGGTGATGGATGGCATTTTTAGCTGCATTTTGGTAAAGTCCTTCAAAGGAGGGCAGAGCTATCTTGTGGCTTCCACCCCCATTTCTGGCAGTTGCTTGGGCATTTTAATTTTTTTGTTTTGTTTTTGCTTGAGCCCTTCATTCCTGCAGATTAACATAGAGGTAAGCATGACCCACAGTGCCTGGCAAAGATGAATGCTTAGAGGTGACCACTAGTCTTTTACAGACCTGAAACAGTGGCAACGCTCCAGACTCTTGCAGGCCCTCCCAGCACGTCACATGCACGCTCATACACTGCCCAATACTTGGCTGCAAACACTAATGGACTCTGCACAGTTGGGTCCCTCCAGTCGCTTGCAGCCCAGATGCCCACACACCACCTTTCGGAAGCCCCTGGAAAAAAGCAGCTGGAGCACAGAAGAAACTCCAGGGCTTTCACATGGCAACATGGCAGTTTTTGCTAAAGAGATGATATAGTCAGCTCCTCCCTTCCTGCAAACATTCCTACAGGAAGAGCCCAGCAGCAACGTATGCAAAGGCCTCGTCTCTGTCCTGGTAGAGATACTCTGTTGCTCTTGCAGGATTTCCTCATCTAGACTCACTGTGGCCTCTGCAGGGTCCTTCTGCCCCATGCTGCCTCAATCCAGCTGTTGTTAACAGGTAGAAATGTCTCCTCGCTTTTTTGTCAGGCCATACATTGAGACACAAGAGTCTGGGAAACAGTTTGCTGAGGCACTAAAGAGGTTTCCCCAGAATACTCACTGCAATCACAGCTTCAGTCCTGTTCCCCTGCTCCATTTCCCATGCCAGCAGCAAGACTAAAGCCTTGCAYCCACTGCCAGAAGTGAGTTGTACTGGGAGGTAAGAGCCTCTCCTCCATCTCAAGCACAGCTCCAGTCACACCGTGGGTACCCATTAAATCTCACCACAGGGGAGATTGTCCTCTCAGTCATCTCCGCATAGGGTCCTGACCAGTCTCATAAGGTTCCTATGGGGTCCATTTTTCTATGCCACTTGCACAGTCCACACACTATACCTGTGAGGAGCACAAGTCTCRCTCCATCACAGTCTTGCTTCCATGGTCAAGAATCCTCTTTTCCACACACAGTCTTACGACAATTTTAAAACCCTAGCAATAGACAGAAAATTGTTTCTCTCAATCCTCCGATACCTTTGGAGCAGCATCCTGGGGAGAYACCAGTTCCAGATGCTGGAAAGGGCTTATTCACTTCAAAACCTAAATGGATACATCAGTGAGCATCTCAAGGTGCATTTTGGAATGAGGAGGGAGAGTTAGATTCAAGTTATTGAAATCAAGTATGCTGCACCTAGCCATACCCTTCCTCTTTACATAGTCTGCCTCCCACCCCCGTTTTTCTCCTTTCCAAGGCAGGTCTGCAACATCACTACTGCATGGGAGAGAACGGTCTACTGTCTCCAGCATGTCCTGTTGCCCTTGCTAAGGCAGTTAYGAACTTCAGTCTGAAAACTGTACTGAGCCACAAAGGTTCCTAAAACTCCACAAAACTCTGAGCTCTCAGAAGTTATTCATGCTTTTTAAGCAAAAAATTATCCACTTGCCAGTAAAAACTGATCCATTTTTAAAAGGAAGAATAGATGTGGAAACCATTTTTCTTATATTTTCCATGTGGAAAATAGAAGCAATCAGATGCGCATAAAACAAGATTTGAGAGGCTGGTGTGCATTGCTCATCGTATGAAAACTGGGGATGGCGTTACTTAGAGCATTTCAGAAAGCCACACAGCCTGCCTTTACAAGAGGGAATGATTATTAGAGATGATCCAATGCCTTCATCCCCTCATCACCCTTACACAGCTGGGCAGTGATGTTGTTCACAGCTGGGGGCCTGGAGAGGCCAACTGACCCAGCCAGCATCCACCATCATGCAGCAAAGCTGATCTCCACCGCCCAAGKCTCATGCCCAGTCACTGGACAGGCCTTCTGCTCCAGAGAGGGGTGGAAACATAGCCATTTGTCATACCTGATGGCATGGCAAGCTCACAGCAGCACTGTAGTACCAGAAGCAAGGAGTAGCAGACATCCCTAATGTGGTAGACATTTGCTGTGTAGTCAGAGTCAGATGACCAAGGCCTGACCCAGCTCCTGGGGCTGATAGTGCTAATAGGTTATTTTTAACATAAGCAGCCCAACTGTACTGTTGTGGCATCATCTGTAATAAAACAAGAGGCTTGTTCCCTCCTAACCCCACTGCGGATGGGTATGAGACTTGCCACTTGCTCTTGAACAGCTAGGTTAGCTTCTAAAGAGCTGAAAAAAAACAGAAGTTTTATGGGGGGTTAGGGGGAAGATATTTGCTTCGGTTGATCTTCCTGGTTATATCTGCATAACCGAAGGGCCCAGTTTTGCAAAGTCACTTTTCTCATTCCTATCCATATTTCAGACCATCTCCAACCGAGTCCCATTAATGTAATTGATTTTTAATGGCATTCTCAAAGAAATGATGCAAAGATTTTAACGGGCTATTAGACTGAAATTAAGCCTCACCCAAACCTTCCTCCCTAGTAACAAAGGTTTCCAAAGATGCAAGGGAATATTTGGTTCCTGCTGACAGAAAAGGAAGTACTACAGAGGCTTGGGGAAGAGAGGCAGTCAAACTCCCCATATTCCACTCTGCGTAGCATCATTCCTGTTACTGCTAAAGACCACAAGTTTGTAATTACAAAAAGCAGAGTTCCCCGTTACAAGGGAAGGCTCTTTCATCCTTCAGACACAAGCAAGACCAGAGGGCAACTCTGGGGGGATTACAAACGAATATACTATTTGATGAGCTGAAAGTCTTCCAGGGTTCAAAAATACACACGCCTGGCTTGCATTTATTCTGAGCTCCTTCAWGCCAAGCAGACACTGGCTGATTTCTCAGATCAGATACTTGAAACCCAAACAGCTGAGYCTGGTAGTAGTTATAGTCACTGGATTCAGCAGCACCGGTCTCCTGGTGAGGTTTGTGCTCCAGTAAACAATTACAACATCCTTCTCACGGGGAAGGGACGCTAGGAAAGGAGATTCAACATCTTTTATTCATTCTCTGTATGCTCCAAGAGCTATATTTTTTTCAGAAAAATCTATATGCATTTCAAACAACTCAAAGCCAGGATGTTACCCTTAAGACCGACTTTTTGTGGATGGCATCCTTCTCTACTCAACCACATCACTTCTGTCCCAGAAAAACATGGAGCCACTCCTTTTTGTAATCCATAGCAGATTAGTGACAATAGTTGTGGACATCCTGACTCAATGCACGTCACCTCCCCCAAAGGTCCAATCTTTCCTCAGGTTAAAAATTGACGGACACCCACATTTGCAATTTCCCGTGTGGCACGCCGTTGCTTTAACACATTCCCCGTGGTACACGAACACTGAGCTCCACGAAGAGTCTCCCACTCACTGTGAGTGAGTATGTGCATTTCTAGAAGATTATGCTGTTAGCATCTATTTTATTTCTGATTCAAATTCTCATTTGATTTCAAGATTTCATTTTAAAGACTTACTTCACTTGAGACATCTTAAATTCTCTTCTTTTCAATCCTGTCAACCCGCAGTTTTCACTAATACATTAGGGTATCATCATTACCTCTATTTTTAAAGGGGCAAAGTATGGACACAAAAGAGAAATCAGTGGCCTGAAGTCATTCATCAGCCAGTGATAAAGGTAAAAAACAGGACACTCAAAATCCTACTCCACTGCTCTATCTGCTAGGAAAAAGAACTGAAACTGCATTATCCTGGCTCTGTCTCAGACAGCGTTATCTCCTGCTATAGTCTCATGTTCTTCTTTCATGCCTTCCAATTAAAGCAAGGAAATTGGCTCATGCTGAGCTTCCTTTGTCCTTTTCACCTCTTGTGAAAGTCAGGGTTACCATAATTTTATACCTGTTATAATTAGCTTTAATGTTGTAACCTGGGTGAAAAAAAAAGCGTTCTTTCAATAATAGACTTATTGGATCAGAGAGTGTTTTCTCTCCTCCACAACTGGTAGCCAAGTTTAGTATTTCCAAATCCTTACACTGTACATAGGCAATTTAATATTTTATTCATTATATAAAAAAAATTAAACTGTGCAACAGGCTCAGAATTCACTCAGCCAACCTAGGCTAGGAAATACTTCTGAACAGAGAACTTCAGAAATTCCTCATGCCAAAATCCCCTGCTCAAGAAGCCCTGTAACCAAGGCTGGGATTTAGCATCAGGAGACAAGAAAGGCTGAATGCTTTGTTCAACACATGCTCCTCAGTGGAGATAACATCTATACCTGAGCTGTGCAGGTTACCAGTTACGTTTTTTCAGGTYGATACAGCATCCTTTATTTGGAGCACATGGTTACAAAATTTTGAAGGCAATTGAATTAAAATCTATTTAGGAAGCTTGTTAGCCTGTCTTTATCCCCAGTAGCACCTCCACGAAGAGGTGGAACATGTAGCTGTAGAAGTCAGTACAACTATATTGATCTAGCCAAGACTCAAGGATTTCACTGCATCACTTCCCAGAACTTCTGATGGCCATTAAGAGAGGGCCTTATCCTTTACCAAACTCACCAGCCAATAGCGTTTACTTCGTTGCAGTGCAGAAATGATTTGCTACAGCTTTGCACAACCTTTTGCTAGCAGCCTTTCCCTGATGTCTGAGGCCAGAAAAGCAACACAGATTCATCTTGGCATTAGGAGCAAGGTTTGGTAACATTCTCACTCAACATGAGCGCTTTGATGCTGAACTTTGGACAGCTGGATATGCTTTTGGGTCTGACTGAAGGACAGAGCTACCTTCTGACAAGGTAATTTCACCTATCAGAATCTGCTTCCATTTTCCAAATCCAAAAAAATGGTCTGAGACTGCAGCCAAGGCGAATCCTCTCCCTCCAAAGCAAAAGCAAGGCAATACACCACCACAGAAAGCACAGCAACTCTTACACGCCTAGACTAGTGGTGCCAGATCATACTCCTTTGTGAAACCAAAGCACCTYTATCAAAGTGGCATCTACTTTGTTAGAAATGACCTCAGATTAATTTTAAGTGAGTGTCAGTTTTCAAACAGATCTTTTCTCAAAGCTTAGGATTGCAGGGTTTGTAGACACTTAACAGCACTGGAATAGTAAAGTTTCTCTCTAAGCTCTAGTACAGCTTGCAAAAAGACATTTGATCTTTAAATTGGACATTGTGTGAGAGAATATCACTATTTCTCTTGATATTGTTTCGTGCATAAAAAGGGAGTTTAGACCTTGACACGTACAATTGCATTTTACAGGTCTTGCTGTAATAGACTGTACTGCTACTCCAGAATCACATCTCCAGCATGATTCAAAAGAAATAAGATAATGTAAAGACAATTATGAAACAGCCCGTTCAAATTTCCACCTAACTTTCTTCAGGGAGCGTCAGGAAGTAAAAGGGCCTAATCATCCCTCTTCAAAAAGTTCATTTCCTCTCCAGTAAATATCTATAGGCCTATAGATCCAAAATAGACCATCTCAGCTTAAGCAAATTCTTGTTACAGTAACTTCCATGAGCTAATTACATTTCCATTAGTAAAGGAGTTCTAAAACTTCAATTTCTTAGCTAGTTCTTTTTGAATCTTGCCAAAATAGATAGGGATGCACAATTCTTTTTTCTTTTTTTTTTTTTTTTTGAAATAAGCTGTTTCACCCTTATGAGACTTTCCTCAGTTTTAACTCTGTCTTTTCATTTCTCCTTAAATGGATGTTTCTTCAACTCTTTAATCACTTTCAGCCTTCTTCCTAAGCTTCCAAATCTAAGCAAAGCTTTATTCAGCAGTGTCATTTCAGGATGTTTGAAATGGTGAACTGAGCCAAAAGACAGTTTCTCATGACGCTTCTTCCTCCACTGCCCCCCCCCCAGCTTTTTTTTTTTTTTTTTTTTTTAACTGGGAATTGAGCTGAGAGCTCCTAGTTGAGTTCTTTAGAACTTTGACTTCTCTCTGAACCAGAACTGGGCTACCTCCAAGCATTTCTGATATTCAGTTTAATCTGAGCACTCTTCAGCACAGTATTGGATACTTTGTAGCTGAAAGTCTTCATCAAAGCGTCTCATTTCTGTCCTTCCCTCCTTGACCTCCACTTCACCCCAAGGGCCAAAAACATGCTCCTAAACTCTTATTCCTGCACTAATGTTTACTGTTTTGTAGACCCTCACAAGGAATTTATTATCAAAGAGACAATGGGAGGTCRTTTCACCTGCATACAGGAAAACGGAGAAAATATCCTCAGGCACAGAGCAGATCCAGGATGGCTGAAGTTAAGTGAAGAGCATGTCCTGGATGCCAAAAAGCATCTATTGAACTACTCAAGTGCCAAGAGCTGACCTTTGAGCTTGGGTTATTTGCAGAGACTTGAAGCGACTCATCCTCTCGGTTCCATGTTCGAGCAAGTGAGTACTAAGGCCCTACCCCAGCCAGGCCATCTCACACCCCTTGGCAGCAGTTCAGCAAGAACACAACAGAACACCAATATTCTGACTCCACYGAGCTTCCCTGACCCTTGCAGACTGCTCTGAGAAAGGCAATGGTCCCAAAGCACCCAAAACCCTTGGGGTCAGTGGTGGACCCAAGGATGCATGTGTGAACATGAGGCTGTTACCTCCGGTACTCAGGATTAGATTACAGTTATGAGCAGGCTGATTTTCCAAACCCTCATACCTTTCAGCAATCAGCCAGGTTCTTATCGCCTCAGAAGAGCAGGCATTTTGCCATCAAAGCTGGCCACTTGGGAACTGGGACACAGTATCAGAAGTAGCATTTAAGAAGAAAACAAGCTTGAGAAATCCTGCATACTCCTCCTCAGATCTAATCGTGAGACAGCACTCAACAGCACACAGAGGGCTTGGAGGCTTTTTGGTTTTTCTTTTTAACTGGAAAGCATTAAGAGAATGAATATTAGAGCACTTCAGAGCTCCACTTTTGCTGTGAATTCCTAGCATTCATACACAACTATAATAGCTACAATTGCAATGCTTTTCACCTCTAGAGAGGAATAAGCAGCCAAGCAGATGCCCATACTACATGATTGCTAGGGCAGGATTGGATCTTAGTAGCAAACCACAAGGTCCAACATCTTCTCCAGACCTACAACATCCACCATTGTTGACTTTATGAGCTGATCAGCCATACATGTCTCTGCCACAAGCCTCTAAGGGCCATGAGAAATTAAAACCTTTGTCTGGATTAACTATCCTTGTTGGCTTTAATGAAGCTCTGACAATGATCCTCTCTTTCACTTGGTGTAGCAGTTTTTATTTTACAGGCAGCCCAACTTCAGGGCCTATGGACAAAAGATGAAAGCACCCTCTGCTTACGCCATGGTGAAGGTGTMAAGAGCTGACACACCCCTCTTTGTGGGCAAAAAGCTTCAGAGAAGCATTAGCAGGCACAAAACAGAAGCATTTTTTATGGATTTCCATCTTGTGCTAATTTCCATTTCCTCTCTCTTTGGAGAAGAGTTGTTTCTTGGTGCCTTCTCTTTCTGGCTTGTTGTTGTACCCCTCCTTTATCAATCCACATTCCAAGTGTTCAATACCTTGCAGTCACTTCTGACAAAGAAAGAATCACATCAGCCTCATTATCTATTTGCCCTTGAGAAACACTCTGACCTGAAACGCTGTTTATCAAAACATGGAGAGCAGAGGGGAGGAAGGCTGTGCTTTGAGTCTGACATCTTCTGTCAGAGAACAGTCAGGCCTACCTGCAAGTTCTCCTATAAGGATCAGGGTCCAGCTGCAGCCATCCTCTAAGTACAGCCCTGAGTCCTCCTCTGCTCTGCCATCTCCTCCTAATTTGCCAGCCAGCCATACAGTTACACACCCACTTGCTTAGCTCAACCAGCCTCTACCCACTCCTACCAGAATTCAATGCACAAAAGTCATTTTAAGTGATGGAAAAAGACAAGCATAAACAACACACCAACAGACCCTGAGACCCCTTTGCTAGATATGAGACAGGCCCAGAGAAAAAGCAAGCACCAGTCTTGAGGAACCTGGTGCCCCACCAGGCAATCTAGTTGTAATTGGAGCATAGAAGAAAACAGATGTTCGTCAAAGTAGGGTTAGAGCCCACAAATCCTGCTTCCCTGTCTAGTGTCCTCTGAAGAAAACTGCTTTTTCGGCTCTGCAGGATGCCTTCARTTTTCCAAGAACCCAGATGGTCAAGTGACAGACAACAGGAGAACCTCAAGCTAATTTAGTCTGTTCAAAAGTTCTCATATGACCACTTCCCTTCCAGTTAGCAGTCTTCTCTGCCTTAAGAAAAAGAGATTCTAGTCTTCCTTCATTACAGAAGGAAATTGTCATCCAGACCAGCTAGATCTGAGCTCCAGTTCATACCTTTACCTTGCCATGTTTTTTCCTTAATTTGATTTAATTTCAGAAGGTACCTTTAGCTTTGCTGTATCAGCAAGTATCCATCCATCACTGGAATATAAAACAAAYTGAAAAGAGGAATCAGCTCCTTGAAAATCTATAGAGCCTTTGCTCTTAGTATGACTTATGCACAATGTTAATAGCAATCAGCCTTAATCCATCACCTTCCATACTGTATAACCATGCAAAGAGGTTTACTCAGTTCCCCCTTGTGATAACTTATCAAGATGAAGTTTGTTCCTCTTATTTCCCCATTTTCCCAGCTCTTCTTGCCTCTCAGCTTTGCTTTCTAGCAGAGATGGGCCAGAAGTTCCAAGCAAAAAAAAAAAAAAGAAATCTGCATTTCCCTGCTTCTAGTTCCTTTATTCCCTAGGTATCTAAATGTAAAGCTTTAGAAACAAAGCAACAAGCATGCTTTCAAAAGCCATACTGAAGTGCATCCAAGTATTTTTGTTTGGGTTTTCAAATTTATTCTACAGTTATTGGTGGGGGGAAGGGAAAAATAGACTCTGAGAAACACTCAAGCTCCAGTCATGTAGGAACCTGTAAATCAGACATGCTAGTCTGAAAACTCATGAATGCATAAAATGCGTGAGGGAAGTGCTAGATACTGTAGGCATCCATGTATATTTGAGAGATTTAAGAGTCCCAACCCTCACAGATACTTACYTCTCAAATACTTCCATCATATCATACCCCACACCCTGTCTAGGAGGTACAGCCACCTCAAGCTGRAAGATCAGAACTCCACAGCCCACTGAAGATTAGGCTTGATAGTTCATGTAACTCCCCCTTCCACAGTCATCACTGCAACCAGGGCTGCTGATCCTCATATACTGCTCCAGGAATAGCATCTCAAACTGCCTACATACTAAGATGATCCTAGTAACTAGCAAAGCTAACATTAAGAATGAATAGGTCCTTGTTATGCGACAGAAATTATCTTCTAGGATATTAACCTCACCASTAACCCTAGGAATATTTTTCTCAGTAAAGCTAATTCTAACTTTTGTTATTTGTCCTGAAGATCCTGAGACATCAGTAACAGCACATATTTTGTGCACATTATTTGTCTACTCCAGGCCTGGCACATACCATCTCTGTCTCACCCAAGAATCCAGGCAGCCGACCCAGCTGGCTCAGGACACTACCAGGACCCTTAGTGTTCAATCCAGACAGATTTAAAGCCAAAAATTAACTCTGCTCATAAAGAGTGTGAGTCTTAAGTGTTCCACTTATTTACACACCATTAGCAGCTTTTGGTGCTGGACAAACACTGCACATGATTGCAGTCACTAGCTCCAAAAGGAGGTAATAGAACTAGGAAGGGCTGAGAACAAAAACAGCACAGGTCAATGGCATAAGGGCTAGCTCTCGTGTCAAGGGAAGCTGAGCAGCCTCAGACTCTGCCAGGGAAATACTGGAAATTTCTAAAACTGTAAGCATGCAGAAAAGGAAATGATTATTCCCTAAGTCTCACTAAGTAAGATCTAGAAGGAAGCAGTGGAAGTTTCAGGCCTTCTGTTGTGGCACGCAATTAAATCGTGGGACCCATTGCCCAAGATGTAATTGAGCTAAAAGTATAAACAGGGTCCAAAAAAAACAGCTAAAATAGATAGCCCCTATGGATCACCAAGCTTAAAAGCCAGACATGCCTTTCCCACAAAATTCCTTGACCTCTGAATTTTGGGAAGTGGGAAGGTAAGGGTCAGTTTACATATGCCTTGTTTGCAATTTTTGCCCTTAGCAGTCACTGTCTTATACTAGCTCCAGTCAGGAAGGGCACTTGTAGCTTAACCCAGTAGCAGTTTTGGGCCACTGTATCCAAAGCCTGGGATACAAAAGATTAAGTCTTTCCGTGGATTCAGCAGCGCATGTACTATGTCCAAATTCTAGTCATCCTGAATCAAGGGTCATAACTGCATCTATTACCATATAGATGAGGGAGTTAGATGTGCAGAGGACTCTGTTCCACAAAGCAATGTAGTTTTCTGAATTTTCCATCCCAAKAAAACTTGTAGGACTAGAGACAGAATTAAAAGCCCCCATACTCTTCCCTTGGGAAAAAGGCATTAAGACCCAAACCACTTGGACAGTTCCATTTCTGTGCAATTTAGAGCTGCTAATGGGCAGTGTCATCACCAAAGCAAATGTAAGCCCATAAGAAAGAAAAACTAAAGTGAATATGAGCTATATACTTGTCCTTCCACAATAGGAACTGGCATATCCCAGTTGGACAGCTTTCCTTGATACTCATCTACAACTAGAAGAGTTTACAAGAAACAACTAAAAATTTTTATAGAGGAAAAAGTCTTCCTGGGAGTAGAAATCTATTATTTTCCAAAGCCCYTATTAAGGGTAAATCAGCTGGTTTCCCTGCAAGTAAATGAGAAAGACACTACAGCATTGCTSTGGTAAGAAACTAAAGGAGTGTCTTCTGGAACAAACTAAGCCATTTTGGGCCACAATCTATTAGCCTCCAGCTTAGCTCAGTAGGATATTGACCATGGCTGCATGTAACAGAACTCTGATTTATTTTCTGATTAACAACTTCTAGCATCTGATTTTGACAGTGTCTATTATTGCAGGTTTTTGAAAATAAATATATTTATCAATAATACCAATAAGCAGGCTTTGGGTGAGAAAAAGGAGAGAGGGTCAAAAAAGCAGGTGGGAAGGGTTACCTCATGATCAATTTAATATTCCCATGGGATAGGTTCAATAAACACAGAGCTTTCCCCACAACCACCTCCTCCTCCAACACAGACATGGGCTAGCCCTCCTCCTACAGAAACAGCTAACGAGAGCAAAGCTGCTCTCTGCTCTTTACAGTTTCCAGCTAAAAGATGCAAGAGAGGTCAGATTTTCTGACATTCACCATCTTTCTAAAAAAAAAAAAAAAAAAAAAAAGCACCCACAATGAGCAGGTATACAACCCCACACATGTTATCATGAAATGCTTTGGTGTGGTCTTTTCTGATGAAGTAGAAAACTTGAGAAATCAAAATCCACCTATAATATTGAAGATCAGTTTGAAACTGAGCCTGGGAACTAGTCACTGTCTGTGAAATGTTAAGTAACATTTTCTAATACAAATCTCGCACATATGGCAAAGGAAAGTTTTTGATGTCGAGTAGTCAAATGGTTTCAAAAACTGATATCCTACCTACCTATATTTGTAAGAATGCATTAAGTACAAGTTTAGCGCTGCCTTATTTTTAATATTTTGATACATTACAGAATCTGCTTGTTTGAAAAAACGACCAAGCCAGCTCTGAGATCACCTTCCACGGAAAGCAAAATTAAAGTTCCATTTGTGCCACCACCTTGCAGAGCCTCCCCAGAGAAACAGCGAGGTTTGTTATTACTAAGTGTTCTTCCTCAGCAACCTGCCTCTGAAGTGCTGCTGCTGAAATGCCAGGTTGATATCTGCCTCCAATAAAAYGCCTTGTTCAGGCTTCCCCCTGAGAACAGGTTAAGAGATGGAAAAAAAACGACGGGTGGATAAAGAATTTCTGGCTAGCAAAGAAAAACCCAAGGAAATGGAGTTCTTGCTTTCTAGCACAGAGCAATGCCAGCACCAGAGCAAGTTAAAAACTTTAATAATAACCTAGGAAATTCAAAGTAAAACACATCGGGCTACTGAGAAAACACTGATTTCCTCCCCTGGGTGAAGCTGCAGAACTTTCAGTGTTATTTCTCTGCCACAGGTCCCTCCACCTCCTTACTGGGTTTGCAAGAACAGCCCCAGATTCAGGAAAAAACAAGGCTTTCTTTTTTTTTTTTTAATCTCAGTAAGCACACAGGTGACTTCTCAGCGAGACCCTCTCAGACACCCGAGGTTAGGCATGAGCTCAAGAGCTTTGTTAAATTCAGCCCACGAATTACAGGATTAGAGGGATGCGGATTTCCCCACTGGAGATGACTCTTGGACTTGATATCGCTCGGTTTACGTTTCACCTTTCCCTCTTTGCCTGCCTGATGGGAAGCCCATGTACAAGGCAATTTCAATACAACCCAGCTAGTA
This sequence comes from Rhea americana, assembly GCF_003343005.1. NCBI lineage: Eukaryota > Metazoa > Chordata > Aves > Rheiformes > Rheidae > Rhea > Rhea americana. Next base: position 3,609,575 of record NW_028186768.1, read on the forward strand.
TCACCATTGGAAACCAGAAGCTTTGACGTTAACAGGATTGTACATCAAAAGAATACGCATGTTTGCAGATGGCAACAGGGTTCCTTATTACAGCTGTCTAATCAAGCTGATATTCTGCAATTATGCTCAGAGATCAAACAGCACTGCAAACAGCACTTGCAGCAGAACTGGCACCGGGAAGATGTCCGTGTCATGCCTATGGCATTACACATTCGTCTGTGCTTCCACAAGCACGGCACACCGACGAAGCATTTCTGAAACCGTTGCAAAACTTTGAAAAATCTCTGTCACAATTAGGCAGCTCTTAACATATGCATTCTGATTCTTGGTCTGTGTTTACAAAAAAATAAAACTCAAATCCAAAACATGCCTGAAGAAACAGCAATATGGCTGCAATTCAGAAAAGCTCRCGTATATAAATTTAACTTTAAACACACATAACCACTGGAGTGAGCTGCATTGAAACACATAGTTAAACGCCTTGCTGAAGGATAAATTAAACCACGTGCCTAAAGCTTTCTAGAATCAGGGCCTATTTATGGAAAAAAAAAAAACACACACACACACACAAAAAAAGGCATACCGCAAACTAGGAATCAGAACATATCAGTACAAATAACTGTAGCATCTGTGCTAATTCTCCTCTCATCCTGGTGTCCTCTATGGTTCCAAGTATGTAAATCTGATTCTCCTTGTGGCTCCACTGAAATTCCTATTGATTAAATACCCAGCTCCAGCAGCAGGAGAATCAAAACCTGCATATACATATTTTCTTCTCAATGTGGAGAATTCCCTTCTCAYATCACACGGCACACTGAATGCAAATAGAATTACAGTGATCATCTATCTAATGAATATATTTGTATACACATACAGCCATTTTCCTAACACCATTCTACTCCACACCACTAACACCAAAGAACACATATTTATCACGTGCAGTAGTAGAGAAGGTGTATGCAGTGAGCTTGCATTAACAACAAGTGCCAGACCGAAGTCTTCTGGGGAAAAAAAATCTCACTAAAGTCACTCCAAAACGAAGGCTGTAAGATCAGGATCTCAGGTAGACATTTGTAAATTTTTACCACGTATAAACTGTGCTTTTAAGCTCCAAAGTAAATATTAGGTTTACATGATGTGCTTATATTTTTTTATTACTGGCTAGCTTTAAATTACATCAATATGAATAGAAACAAATTGTTGCAGTATATGACATAAAATAATTGTAAACATCTCCAAGAAACAACTTATAGATACTATTTCAACCAGGACACAAAAATGCAAAAGTAGTGTTTTCAGCTATATCCTTACAAGACATGCACCTTCTTTAAATTATTTTCTACAATTTATTTTGTGATAGACTAAATCCACTCCTGCAGAAGCTTCACTGATTTCAGAGTCACAACATCTTAAAGTTTGAACACATTTAATCTGTTATTTCTCTCCATGTTGATTTTTTAAGTCACTTCGATGTCAGAAAATTATTTTAAACCMGGTTCAAATACCTGTTGGTAATTAGAACCTGCAAATCTGGAGAAAGAGCGACCATCAGGGCAAGACAGCATATATACAAATAAATATCCTCGAAATCTCTTTTTAGTTAGTTCAAACAATGCTCTGGAAGTGACTCATTCAGCACAATAGCAGTTATTTAAAGACAAAAAAAATGGTCAGAAACACACAGTTTTAGAGTACTATTTCACTGGAATCACTTCCGCTCTAACCCATAATTTAATAATAATAATAATAAATAATAATAATAATACAAAGCAAAGCAAAAATCCCCCTTCAGCTCAGGGCAGAAGTCACTTACCCTGTGAGGACCACAACAAAATCCATCACGTTCCAACCATTCCGGAGATAAGAGCCTTTGTGAAAAACAAACCCTAGAGCGATGATTTTTATACCGGCTTCAAAACAAAATATTCCAATAAAGTACGGTTCAGTGTCATCCTAAAAGAAAATAAAAATCCAAGGTGTCAGAGAGATACCTACATTTCTGCTTTGGCATCAAACCTCATGCAAACAACTRCGTGCACAGACTTCACATTCTTTTCAGCTTTCTGGACAGAGGTAAAATCCACAGGTTTAAGTTCATTAGAATCAAGCATAGAGGGGGAGYCCAGGATTTTCTGTGGCTTTTCACACTTGAAATTGGTTTCACTCCACACTCTTCACCATTACTCAAGATTCTAGAGGGAATTTTAAGATKGAAATTTTGCTCCAAAATATATTTGAACTTGACATCATATATTTCTGAAGTTATTGACATGGAAAAATACTTGTTTCACAATTCATTCAAGAAACGGGAACAGGGGGTATCTTGTAACATCACAGTCAGCCCAGAAAGCCTGAACACTGGCAAGAAATGATTTATCTATTATTGATTCCATCAGCTCTTTCTTCACTCCCCCTCCATCTTCCCAGCTTCCATAGCTACTGTATCATTTATTTTTGTTTCACAGTTATATCTTCCCCTCAACTCAGGGAACCCCCCCCCTCCTTTAACAGGAGAAGTGGTGAAGTTTAGATCTCAAACCCACAGGGCAGCCTAAGGGCTCCTATAAGACATTATAGGATCACAGCTTCACGTCCTCAGCTCACTGGAGGGGAAACTAAGCTTGCTTTCTAAACTTTTACTAAACACCAATTCAACGCCAAATGGAAGCATTCACTCTTGGAAGAAAGATGAGGGCAAAAAGTGGGAACAGAGTAAGAGGTGAAACCAATATGCATCAATTTCAAGAACATTTTAATTAGCTTTGGTACCTATATCCATTTTCCAAATAGGTCTTAGGTCCRTGATTTCAGCTGAAATCAATTGAATTAAGGCAGCCCAATCCAAAGGGAAGCAAATTCTCAAATTAGGAAATTAAAAGTCACTGTCCCRGTGGCTGTGGCCTTTCTGACCGTTACAAGCAAAGAGCTGGGTTCCTGTTTGGTGCACAACTGTTTGCATTCTACCTTTTGCAGTTCTACTAATGACAAAAGACTGTTTTAGCTATATTATGCACAAATGAAGCAAAAWCACAAGTGTCAGGTCTTGCAGCCACAGAGAAAGAAAGGAGCAGTTTCAACACAAGCGTTTTATTTCACCTGCATGGCTCTTGCTTGGCTACATGATCCAGCACAGGCATGAGGATCCATGCTTTACGCATGGCATTTGCTACCGAAAGCCAGGCTTTCACATGCAGAAGAGGTTCAAGCACTTAGCACATKGATGTACACCCAGCTTGGCCATAAAGCACTGACCATTGAAGACACCTCTAAACTCTTATAAAGGACGATATCCAGACAAGCCTTTTCGTCAAGAGCAGAATTAACTAGCTTGTTTCCTACAAAGTACCATCCCACATCCCTATGTGCACCACAGTGAGCTCAGTTCTTCCAMACTCTACAGCTTCCAACCTACCTCATCTCTAGGCCCCTCCACCTTTCTCAGCTTCACAACCCTCACCCTCAGGTTTCCCTCCCAATCCCCTAAGGGCCAAGCAAGAAAACTCACCAGCTGTAGGTTACGCACATGCACACCCACCCAAACACACAGTGGACAGACAGCAAAACAGAGCCAGTACCTGTTGAGCTTACACTGTAGACCTTTTACTGAAGGAAGAAAAAAAAAATGGCTTCTGCTCCAGCTAAGCTCCAGAGCCGCTCCTACAGACTGCAGCACCTCCAAGCTCTCTACCCCTCAACAGACCCTCACTGACACTGTTTAGAGAATTCAGAAGCTATCAGCAACAGACTGAGTAACTCCAGTCACTCATCTCAGGGCTTTTTACTCACATATAAACAGGAATAAGGAAAGGCTATCTGACCCTTTATACATCGAAAGTCCTACAGCTCCTTCCATCAGCTTCTCCACAGCAAGAGCTAGAGGCATCCCAGGACTCCAAACCACCACAGAAAACACRAACACCTCGAGACCTTCACAGAAGGGCAAGATAGGTCAGAAAAGGTCAAACAGAACTTCAAGAGAACATGAGACACTTCACTGCTCCTCTGATATCCCTTATGCACACAGGTGCTCTCCAGTAGCTTAACCGACCTGGTCTTGAATCCCACACACCTTCTAGTTCAATAAATACAAAAAACTTTGCAAAATAAGACCTCCTAGCCTTCACTTCTACCCCCACTTCTATACAGGTGCTAGTGTCCCTCTCAGAGTAGCTCTTCTAACACAAAAAACATCCTTACCCACACACATTCCCTCTCTATTACTTCCCACTTTCCTGGAAGCCCTATATATGCTCTTCTACCACACATTTGCTCAATCTAGGTCAGGTGCCTTGTGATTACAGCTCCCAGATTTAAAGAAACAAGGTTCAGGTACTCAAGGTATTATAGAACATGCTCGTCCCAAAGCTAGAACTACACTGAGGTCTTGGGGAGTGGGTCAAAGAAGTTCTTTTTCAGCTTCTGGGGAAGCAGGAAGGATCACAGATAGGCTTAGGTATTTGTTAAAGAGAAAAAATATCATCAAGAGGGTTGGGAAAGAGTAGCTGGAAAGGCGGGGGGGATAGAAAGTGTCTCCTTTCTAAAGCCTAAATTTAAACTAAGGATAAGTCTAAGGATAAGGGCAATAACAAGGATGTAATGAAAAAATAAAACTAATGCCCCATTAGCGAGTGGTGGCATCTGCTGAAGAAAGGACTTGCACGTGTGCTACTGAGGAAATGAGCTGGAGGGTAAAGGCAGGAGTGATGTGCCCGAAGCAGCACTGACATGGCTCTGCTGACAGCCCAGGAATCCTGCTGACAGCCCTGGGGCAGGGGACATCCTGCAGCCCCTTTGGACAGACAGCTTGTCCTTGCTTGGGTTCAAGAGGGGAAAAGCAAGCAATAACAAATGTTGGTGTGCATGCTTARAAGGAAGGTGGAGAAACTGGGCAGCAGCCAGAGCTGTGCAGGCAAATTGTTTTGCTGTGGACACAGGAAAGATTGATATTGGGCCAAACACACATTTGATGAATATGTTTCAAATCAGAAATAACTTCTGAGTCTGGAAAGTCATTACTGTTCCTAGTGCATGTCCTAATGTCTTTCCTTGGCCTTTGGATGTGACAGCCTTGGTAGCCTTGGTGTATAAGTCTTTGTTCAAACAAAGTTTAATATGAACAGCTCACATACGACTGCAGAGAGTGCCTGTGATCAGGATAAAGAATTAAATCTGTTAGCGAAGTGAAAGAACTGTCATGCTGAATAAATGAGAAACCAGCTGTGTTCTGCTTTCACATCAAAACCATTCAGGGGAACCAGGCACTTGGAGCCTTGCAAAGACATACAGATAATCCTCCTAGAGAAAGCTCTAGTGTCTTCAGAGTGTGCCCAAGAGGTGGAGCAGGAAATAAATTTCCTGTCCTGCAAGCATTTCTGTTATTATCTCTGTCAGACTAGGACAAATACAATATTTACTGAAGCTTCACATGAAAAACAGAGAAAAGGGGAGGAAGCCAGGGAGAGGAGAAGTGGGCCTCAGCCTGGACAGACAAGAGCACAGTGACCAACGTAACCACTTGTGAGGCTCTTCACAGCTCAGGTRTGAAGCTCACCCTCCCACATCTGCGGCTCACACCAGCAGGCTCTGGGCTACTCAGGGCCACTCTCTCAGCACCTTTTCAGTTGGCATCATTCCATCGTGTACAAACAATGCAATATTTATTGGGACAGAGCGAGACTGGCTCTATAACCCAGCTGAGTGCCTTAGCCAATGAGACAGAGAGCAGTGAGTTTGTAGCATCCCTGCTCCAGTGAATAATTAGTGATGTGAAGTGAGTGGTTCCCGTAGGCAAAGCATGACAAACTCCCAGCTCAGAGCAAGCAAGAGCCTAGTGGGTACAGGCCATTTCCCTGCTGGTGGGAGAGTGAGCTTAATTCTCTTTCTAAACAGCAAGGACTTTCAGCCAAGACAGCAGTTTGCAGGGAAATGCTTTGATCACCAGAGCTGTATCTTCTCAGGGCTTTCATTTCGACCATAATTTTAATTTGAGCCAAATAATCTTTTCCGTTGACAGACTCACAAGGACAGTACATTTCTGTCTGAACGATCAGGCTTCGAACAGCAAAATTTCCTGCCACTAGATATCATTTTCCTGGATTTTATTTACAGGCTTATCTCTCTCCTTTCAATCTAGCAGAACAGTAAGTTTATATGACTAGAGTGCTAGAGAAGCTCTAGAGAAAAGAACTACAGCTTAATCGAGTCCCAGAACCAGGTAGCTACCAGCAGCTTTTCTGTGCCACAAGCTACACATAGGAATTGGGGAAAATGGACTGAGAATGATTACTTATAACTAAGCCATTCTAGTCTGTGAAATATTGCATATATTCAGACATCTCTAGCTTGTCCYATGTGCTCAATTAACCATACTTGACAGGTCACATGAGCATAGAAAATAGCAAAGTAAAATTGCACTGCTATTAGAGACCCCAGACTTCATATCCAGCGTCTTTAAGAAGATAATTAGATGGATTTTTTTTTTTAGAAAAAAATATCATGAAAATGTTTGTATTGCCTCCTCCTTTACCATTTCCTCAGCTTTAACAAACAGAGGGTTTCAGTATTTTGGTTGTTGTTCCTGAGGCACAAACTACCTGGGCAACTTTAGTTTTCCTTCAACACCTCTGCCTACATCTCACAGTCCTAAAGGTTGATCATGTGCATCTCGTGTCCTTAACAGCTGATTAACTCTTCAGTGATAAGCTCTCACTCTAATTTGAAGATTTTAATGAACCTGGAAGAAGGAAGGTTGTATCCATAAAGCATTAACCAAAAAAGGCATATTCTACTCCTGCCAAAAACAGTAATAAAGCATCTGCTGTTCTACAGGGACTTACACTTCAGCTCAGCATATCTGCAAATGTATGGGAATGTTCTCCCACTCTATGGTTTAACAGGGATTCATAACATTTTCAATGAAACAACTTAAAGTTTGTGGAAGGGATAGGAGAAGTCTGAAGAGTTTTCAATTTGAAAACCAAAAGACAATTTTTCATATTTGCAATGACTAATTGTTACAGCACATGTTGCAAATATTAGAAAATATTTCGTGACTTGTAAAGACTTGCAGGGTTATTCTACTATAAGCTCCTTTACACTTGAGAATTACAAATGTGCTGTGGCTGAAATGGCCTCAAAATACCTGAATCAAAGGCAATGTTGCACAGTGGCTTTTGGGACATAAATCAGRTGTTAATTCTTCCTCCATCACCAAGGCAGAGCCAGCAGTGTGGAGACTGTGCATTTAACTCATTTAATTATCTTGCACTACTCAGTGGTAAAGTCAATGCCCCCTCTATGCAATGACTTGAGCAGGAACTGAAGGTGTGCCTGCACTACTAGGCTCCAAAAAAATAATTAATGCAATGGGAAAAAGGACTGATCCATAGACCTTTGACTCCCCTTATAAATCTACAGAAATAGAGGAACATAGAAACGATAAGGAAACCAAGCCCATTGCTGCTTAAAAATAACATATCACAAAAAGGTTACCAAGTCAGAACATACTATAGATCTACTTCATGTCTTCACTTGTCCATATGTTTATGAACCATGGAGGGAACCCTGGCATTTCTCTGGTCTGATCATTACCTGCGGTGTAGAGCTGTGCTTTTCTCACAACCCCAGACTTACTTTGCTAGTAAATCCCAAARCATACAAAGACGTTTTGTCATCTAATGGCAAAAAAATCAAGCTACATACAAATCATTATTTTTTTCCTCAGCTTTTTTTACATAGCAGTAATTCAAACAGAAAGAGAGGAACCAACTGCAATCTAAGGTGACGGGAAGCAGGAGCATATACATTTCCAGACAGACAGTTATCAATTAGCTGACCCTGAATACTTTTCTAGATCTATCACTTATACTCTTATTGCTATTTCTGAAGAATGAGATTCTGAGCCTTGCCCACTGCTATGGACCAGCCTTGGAAACTGTAGCAACCAGCATTCAGTTTCTCTAACTTTTGGCAGCAAGCCTAATATTATCTTTGTTTGCATAATTTAATATCTACATGTAAAATACATACAGATTTATATTATTCATCTACTGAACATATACCAGGACTAATGCATTCAGGCATGCAAATTGTTCCAGATCATTAACAGTAAGAGAAAAACTAAACCAAATATTACTATTTTTCTCAGAGTGATAATAAATGGAAGAATGATTTTGAAGCTATTCTTATATGTCCTTTTGAAATACAGTAATTTGGCTCATTACCATAAAGCCTGCTGGTAAATCATTTTCTACTGTAAGCTGATTTCTTTTTTATTTGGCAGGAAAGTGTTATAATCTACACCCAAAGTTTGCATTGTAGGTCCTTGGGATATATCCATAGCAGAAAGATAGCTGAAAGGCATATGAACTGAAAAGGTTACTCTGTTCTACCACTTCCTGGGAAAATAAAACAGAGGTTCATTTGATTCTACAGACAAAAATGAGCATCTGACCCTCCCTGCCTATCTTGGTCTATAGACAACCTAAGTTTGCTGCTCGTATGATTATATTTTAAAGTCCATTTCTTCTGAAATTGGGTAGGACTGGCTAGAGTGATGAAGCATTCTTGTGGTGATGGGATCATGAGCTTGTAGTTATATTTGTTGTCACTGGCTTATTTTTCTGATTGTCAGTTCAATGCCTGTTTGTTTACATATAGATTTTGATACAAGCACGCACAGCACTAGGCTTTTTGTGTCAGACTGATAACAAAATAAACAAATAAACAAATAAATAAATAAAACTCACCAGTCTTTCTGACATAGGTGTCTTGTCTCCATCCGGCAAATGTTGTTCCAGAGCCAGCACAATACAATTGGCTATGATTGTAGCTAAAATCATGTATTCAAATGGAGTGGGGACCAGAAGTTAAAGAAGAAACAAAACAGCATAAGGGGAACTTCATCCAAATTTGATTTCTACCTAAACAGGTACATCAGTTGGGTAAAAAAAGGTCTTTCATTTCTCATGGAGACAGTTGATCTCTCAGATTTCCTCAGTTCTTTCTAAGGGTATTTATGGAAGAAGAGTAGGAAAACAGCAATTTTCCTTGTAAGAGTGACTTAAAAAGAATCTGAGTTGCTCAAGAAATATGGGAGCCAGGAGAAGGGGAGTTAGCAAAGGTCCAAAAGAAACAAAAAGCTATTTTTATTATTTTTAAATGAAATTGATAAGCTGAAGTACCTAGAAACATATTATACAATTGAATGTCATCAGCTGAATTAATGTTCAGAAATTCCCTGTCGTTTAACTTGAGCACATAGTGTAAATAAGTGACAGGCTAGAAAAACTTAGATTTAGAGTGCCTGCACAGGTCCAAAAGATGAATTGCTGCTGGATTGCAACGTCTGCTCCCAGCGAGAGCAAAATTGTCAATGCCCTGTGGGAATGTATGAAGAGAAGAGACTTCGTAGGAGAGAAGGAAAACCTAACACYAGCTTTTTCCTTTGCCTCTCACGGCCTCTCTAGCCTTGGGCCTTGGTGAGCCCCCGCGCTCCCAGGGCAGAGCCGTGCAGCGGGTGGCGGCAGAGCCCCGAGGCCGAGGCCCGCTCCGCCCGGCACCGCGGACAGCTCCGCCCGGCACCGCGGACAGCTCCGCGCGGCACCGCGGACAGCTCTGGCGGGCCGGGCACGGCGGGCCGGCTCCTCCCCGGCAGCCTGCCCCGTCCACCCCCACGCGCCTGGAGAGGACAGCTGGCTCCAGTCCCCCCCTGGACTTCGCTGGGACTTCGCCCARCAGATCCGGTCTGGGGAACATTTGGTGGCTCTGCTAAACCGGCTGACTCCGTAGCGTCGTGGTTCCCCCTCCCCACGCTTGGCAATAAAGATGCAGACAAGCAACCAAAGAGATAAGAGGGAGATAGAGACTATATCTAGCCTGGCAGAAAATACAATATTCTAACCGCTACTGGGGCTTTGAAGCTTGTTTATTCAGACTTGACTGCAGGGAAGGAGAAATGGATGTGGAAGTGCAGCAATCCCTATGCTTTTTATAATAGCAACAGAGAAATCAATATACGTATGCTTTCGGGGTGGAAAGGAAATGCATTCACTCTGCTAGTGTATTTTTTTGCCTTTTAATCCCTCTGTAAATAAAAGCTAGGGAAGCCTGAAGGGGAGCTGGCCTCTGTGTCAATTGAAAGTGTTGCTAGGAGGCTGGGAGGAGGCCTTGCTGCTGTTAGCTGAGGATTAATAGGTGTGTGTTATCAAATGAAAAGAAAACAACTAGCTCCCTTGAGACCCCCAGTGTAATGCGCTCCTGTACACATACACGCGCGCACGCATGCACCTGCACACACGTACACACACACACACACTGTAGCTACTCCCTGGTAACCTTAAATAATCCTGGAAGAAGAGCCTGGTTTCCTTTTCTTGGGACTTAAAATCTCATTGTGTGTCTCACAGCAGAGCTCCCTTCTAAGGAAGATCTCTGCGGATCACTTGGCCTGGGAGCTGGTTCTGAGACAGAAAGCATCTGCCCCTTTCACCATACAACAGATGAGCTTTCTCTCCAGTTACTGCCTCCCTCTGCCACAAATCTTTGCTTTTATTTATTTATTTATTTATTTATTTATTTATTTGTAGGTACAGCCTAAGCTTAGGCTAGGCATCTAATTTAAAGTGACTAGATTTATAACTGATTTGAATAGATTCGGAAGGTGATATACTGAAAAAAATCTACCTCTGATGATTGTATTAAGAGGATTTCAGAAGATACCTTGGTTATCAGTGTCCCTACTATCAATGCAGCTTTACTGCTAAGATGTCACCATTTTTATCCCATGTTCCCTTTTCTATTCAGGCAGAGTGAGGAGGAAGAGMTGAAAGCCTAAAAGATGGAAATAAGAGTCAATATTGATCAGCAGGAATCTCACAGCATTTGGCTTAAATCATAAGAAACGCAAATCAATGCAACTGTATATTTCAYACCTAAACACACACTGAAATGCACGCATTTCTCACACACACCCCTGGAATATTCAGAAGCACACTCTGCCATTCTTACAGAAACAATTTTCTATGATACCCAGCTACACAGCCATAATTATGTCTGACATACAGATCCATGTCACACACCCATTACACATACTAACTCATACATGTAACTCTCAGCTATATTAGTGGCAGACACTCATCCTTAGGTGACTAGAGGGATCTCCTGCCTCCATCTTCCCCCTCCCCACCTTTCCCACCATGCCCACACAGCCTCTCCAAAAGGATATGGCCATTCTGTTATTCTCTTGGCGTATTTCCGTATAACATTATCTTCACTGAAGATGAAGAGGGATCTGTTGACTGTGAAGCAGTTCTGTTTGACAGGGATGGGGTTGTAGAGAGCCATAGTCCTGGCCCTCTGAGCCATCGACTGCTTATACATCCTTTGGCCRGCTTGGGGGCCACCTTGCCGGCTGCTCCCTCTTCCAGCCCCGGCTGGCCCTCCACCTCCATAGCGTGTTGGCAGATCATCCCCGAACCGAGCCATTCTCTCAGAGCACAGAGCCGGGCGCTACAATCCAAACTGGCAGCCGAGGCAAGAGGAAGACGCATCACAGCGCACAGCACTTCTCCCGCCGGGGGCTTCAGCTATGGGCTCGGGACTGATTGCACCCAAAAATATATAGGTATATTAAAAAAAAGAAAAGAAAAGAAAAGAAAAGAAAAAGAAAAAAAAAGGCCTTCCCTTCCTCGCCTCCCTCTTCTTCCCCCGCCGCGGCGTCTGCTCGGGAGCAGGAGGAAGGCGCTGGAGCTCCGCTCACCTCCTCGCACAGGTGCCGTCTCTCCGGCCCGACCTCATGGCCGGGGCCGCGGCGGAAGGCCGGGAAGGCGGGCGGCCGGGCGCGGCCCCTTGCGCCGTGGCTGGCGGGGCGCTGGGCTGGGAAGGGGCCGCGCTGCTGCTGCCGCCGTGCCCGCCGCGGGAGCGCTCGCCGTGTCCAGCCCAGCCCGGCCCGGCCCGGCTCCGGCCCGGCCCCGCCGCCGCATGTGATGCCCGGAGCCAATCGGCCGCCGCGGCTCCGCCCGCTCCAGTCACCGGCACCGGGAGGCGGGGAGGCAGCGAGCGAGCGAGCTCGGCCCGGCCCGGCCCGGCCCGGCCGCCCACCCCGAAAAATACGGCGGGGCCGCGGGGAAGGAGGGGCCGACACCCCCGCTCCCCGGGGCGCTCGGCTCCGCGGGCGCGCAGGGGCCCGGCCCAGGGGTGGGCGCCGTCGGGGGGGGGGCCGGGGGGGGGGGGCACGAAGGCGAGGCGGCCCCCGCGCCTGCGCGTTGCTCTCCAGATGTGCGCTGTCCAGATGTGCGCTGTCCAGCTGCTGCACTGCTAATTGCTCTCCTGACGCCACCGCAGCGGGCCGGGGGAGGGGGGGAGGTGCGGAGACCCGGGCAGCGCTGGGCCACGGGGGGCTCCTGGGCCACCGGGCCCCCCCCGGGGATGGCTGGGGGCAATGGGGATGCAGCAGCCAGGGGGTTACGGGGGGGAAATGGGGGTGCAGGGGGCAACAGAACTGCCAGGGCGATGGGGGTGTGGGGGCAGTAGGGATGCTCACTCCCGTCCCCGATCCAGCCCCGCAGAGCTGGTTGGCACCTCAGGCCACCGCAGCAGCAGGCACAGATCTGAGCAGAGGTGGGGTGTGCCCGCGTACACGCGCCGGTGCACAGAGGTGAGGCTTGTTCAAAGGGGAGAGTTGCACCCTGCTGGACAACTTTGCTTCTCCTTGGTTTGCATGATTCCTGCAGAGCACCACATACCTTTAATCCTCTATTTACAGATGAAATCCTTTAATCCTGTTCATTCCAACACCCTCTGTTGCTCCCATCCACYACAAGTCTTAAAGCTAACTCTTCCTTGTTCCTGGGGCATCTCACATCAAATGCCACTCTGTKTGGTAGCTGGTGAGACAGCTTTCTTTTACTTGTAGGCTAAGTCTGAGATAAAAACTGTTAACTTTTAGCACAGACCCTCCAGAAAAGTCAGGGCTGTCAACAGGGGGGACATGTTCACTTCTCTCACAGTAAGGAAATCCTGCACTCCATTGCTAAAGTGTTCTTGCCTTAGTCATCCAAGCAGTCTCAGCTCAAAACCAACCCACTAACTAGGCAAGTCTGCAGCAATAACATCTGCTGGCTTCAGGAGAGAGTGAGAGGGTTTTCACAAATAAGGACTGGCAATGTCTGAAAGGGTGGCTCTCTGGAAGAAATCAGCTTTTTACACAGGGCTTTGGCACCTGAAGGGCTTTCTCGTACTGCAGTACAGCCAGAAGATACCCTTGGAGGCAGCACCAGCTGCTGAAGTCAGCCAGCAGCAACATTAACTCAAGGAGTCGCAGACAGAAGCAGTAAGGGAGGAAGGTGCATCATATCCTGCCTTGACCATCAGGCACACAGCAACAGCCACCACCCTGACACAGATAGGTCCTCCCGACTTCTGCAAGCCGTGGGGAGGAGGCTGGTGAAGGGAAGCACCCATCTGTGGGCTGCCTGCTACCAAGGGGTACACACATGCTGGGAGGCCAGGGGCCAGCTGGTGGATGGAAGAGGTCTTTTCTCCCAGCCCGTGGGTGGATTAGTAGATTAAACCGAATACCGGAGTCTTTGGGAAAAAGCTTTGACCAAAGAAGGAAGCTGAAATCTTTGGGAAATGAGGGCCCACACTTCAGCTAGTGCCGCATTGCTCTGCCTCCCACTGCTCTGGCTGACTCCGGATCTCTGTTACACTCAAACAGTCCCCGGGCAGAGATTAAAATGAGAGTATTTCTCCATATGTGCCTTCACCTCTGAGCATTACTGAGCTGAGCTACACAGCTGGGTGCTAAGGAAAACCRTCCCTTTATTTTACAGATGGAGAACGAGGGTGCAGGAAACACAGTGGTCACAGGCTGAGCAGATCTGAAGAAGGTTCTTCTCTCTTTAAGGTTTACCCTAAAATCTTTTTTATTTTTTTTCATCTTCACCGCAATTTTTCTGTAGTGAATTTATGTTTTTATCTGAAAAACAAGTTTTGTCAGGCTGATTTATTTCGGTATCTGCAACTCTCACTCCTCTGCTTTCGGTCACTGAAATCTCACATATTTTATGGGTTTATGGTTTTCAGTAGCAAAATCTGACTCTTTTGCCAGTAACCACTCAAAAGGAAAATATCATTTTAAGTAATCCCACACCTCTTTTGATGGAAATCAATAGCAAGAAAAATAACATATATCAGTTTCCACAGATTTTGGTACCTGCACCATCTAGTGCTTGTAACAAGCCTGGGGACAGGGCAGGGAAGAACACCTCGGAAATGCCCAAAACAGGTGCTGTATTTGCATCAAATAGCATTTACAGTCAGATCAAAATACAGCTCCTGTGTCCCCTTCTCTCCTCTCAGAGCCACAGAAGCCACCAAAGCATCCTGCCTCTCACAGGAACAAACTCCCCACCACAGTGCTGCAGTGAGCACAGCAAACGCGGCAGTGGGGGTGTTCGTGACAGCTAGAAAACGATGCAAACACGTCGTGTGATGTTCTATCAAACCATAGCTTGCCCTTTATGAATCTGCATGCTCAGTTTTTTTTTTCCAGACCACACAGATCTTCGAGCATCGAAAGCTTTAAACATGAGCAAGAGATTGCAATTGCTAGGATTATTTAAGCTTTGAAAAAGGAAGCATCAGGATTTAGTTGGACCTTTTAAGATTATGAGAAGAGCAGAGGAGTTAAGAGAAAGCAAAAATTTGGGAGCAATAAAAGAGGCCAGACAACTATTATCTACCACTACAGGAGGGCAAAGAGCATTTCATGGCAAAGGCTAAAAATGAATTAGGTCACGAGTAAYTCTTCCCAGTAAGCCCAAAAGACAAAGGCGAGCAAATCACACCGCTTTTATGGCACTGGCTGCCTCTACTTCAGCAAGGAGCCTTCCTTCTCCGAGTAGCTTTGCCAGGCAACCAAGTGTTTTCTGTGGACTTTCACCTCCATCTGAAGCATCAAGCCTGAGGCAGGCAACTGGGCTTAATGGAGGAACACTTCCATCTGGAAAGGCAAAGCCTGCCTTGCTGAAACAAGATAAAGAAAAACGGTACAATATTTCAGGCCTTTGCGTATCAGATGACTTCTRCTCCTTCTGCTCATTAGGATGGGACACTTACATTATGCCAAGCATCAGTGCCCCTATTTGCCCTGGTAAAGTAGCTCTCGGAAAGTCCAGCACAGTCCAGATCCATCTCTGGAGTGTTTTCTTGTTGAGCCACATGGAAGCACACTTGCAGCTTGCCACACTCCAGAGATGAGAGCATACCTGTCCCGTCAAGGGGAGGGCGGTTAACAAGGTGTGGGGGGGGACAGCCCCAATGTCATCCCCCACTGAACAGCCTCAGAGGGACAGCTTTGCAGAAATYGCAGCAGGAAGGCGAAGGATTTTTTCCTGAAAGGGAGAAGGGGACTTCCCTGGGTCTCAACCTATGCCTTGACCTGATCAAAAGGGGCACAAAGGTTTCATGGCACACCTTGTGTCCAGGTGAGCTCGGGGGTGGGAGAACTGTAGGCAGACTATTATTTACTTGCCAAAATTTGCAAGGTTGAGGAATAAAACAGCCATTTAAATCCTACATATATCAAAGCTCTGGAGTCAGGTTATTGCCAAAAACAGAGCAGCTCCCAAGAGCAAATTTCTTTTAAAAAAAGTAAACTACACAGACCACAAATTGAAGACAACACCTTCCATCCTACAGGAAGGCCCATGGCTCTTGGCCAAAACCAGCAGCTTACTGAGGCATTCCTGGCCAGTGACTTCTGGTCTCCTCACTTGTACGCATGTGTTTTGCATCAGCTGTGCTAGAGGAAAATCCTGCTGCGATGCAGGTAGAGAGAATTGATAAAGACCATGCTCAAGTCTGCCAGATGATGCAGGATGGCTTTATGCAAAAGACAGCTAAGGGATAGCAGTGGGAAGTGTTACTTTTTATCAAGCATAAAATGATAAAATAGTGAGCAAAAGGAAAGAGAAGCCTCATGAAGACACAGCTCCTCTTATGCACGTCATGACCATCGTGTTGTCTGTAATACAACAGTACTCCGAGCCCCTAAGGTCCATTACTGTTATCTGCTGTACAAAGGCACAGTAAGAGTAAGCTCTCTCCCCCTGAGAGCTTGTAGATTGAGCCAGGAGYATTGATGGCAAAGCCACTGCATCGGATCTGGCTGGTAGAACAACTTACTCTCTGTGCAAGGGGGTGCACAGCAGAAATCTTCAAGCTAGCACCAGCCCAAGTCCGCAGAATACAGCGCCATGCAGCTCTTTCAGCTCGGGAGATCACATGAAATGTATCATTTACAAGAGTTTAGCCTAAACAGACAAAACAGAAGAAAGGAAACTAAGGCACAGAGCAATGATTTGCTTACAGTCCCAGAGTGGGTCGGAAAGAGAAATGAGCTACAGCGAGTCCCAGCTCAGCTCTTCCACATTGCTTCTTCTGCCTCTACCTCATGTGAACGCCAGGACATCACAAGCGGTTACATTCATCCCATTTTTCTTCATTCCTTTGTAGAGAGACTGTGATGTGAAACCCAGCAACAGCGTCCCTCAACTGTGGAAGAAGTTAGCTGCATTAAGTCAGCTGGCATCTTTGTTTAGTGTCCCAAGTAGCTAAATAAGCAGGCAGTCAGTTCAGAAAACACTTCAGCTAGCAGAGCCAAGGACGGAACAATAACATATTAAAAAATTCACAGTAATGGATGCCTGTGAAATCACAGGGCACAGTGAACCAAGGCTTCACTGTCCTTCCCAAAACTCAGTGCTGAACATGGGCAAGAAATCTTCTCTCTGATGCAATGTCCCACTTAAAACCATGCATGGCAGCACTTCTCTGTGGAAAAGCAAAGCGACCTGCTTGCACACCACCTGGGGACTCATGGCCGGGAGACTGTTATAAGATGATGAATAGAAAGAGCTGAACTATTTCTCCATTAGGCTTCACACATTCATTTTCTTCGGCACTTCCAGGACCATTTCTACACCATTGGTCTCCAAGAGTTATCAGTCAGCAAGGAACAGCAACAGGCCGACACGTTGTCTTCCACTTTTGAGAACCTAGATGCAACTTGGGACTTTGTCAGAGAGGGGAGTTTGGTGAATCTTAATCTCTCTTAAAGTACATAACTGTCTGTGGTACAAAGATTATTAAGTACCTAAGTTTTTTTAAGACTCAGGTCTGTCCTCTGCTTCAGTAGTGCTTCTGAAAAACCTTYCTAGCTGCCTCTCAACATATTTACATGTTAGAACACTTTTTCAAAGTGTTTCTCTATTGTTATTGAATATAGATTGATCAGGAACCAAGGGCTTGTTCTTTTCTCAGTGATGGGAAAGAGAAGATATTCAGGATATTCAGGCRTAAAGAGAGAGAAGATGGAGAAATGAATAAGTACCATATAGGGAAATGGCTTCAAATTTATAGCTGCCAACACCTGAGGACAAGATATAAGAGGATGCAGTCTTCCAGGGTCCCCACAGCTTTGGAGAGCTCAGGAACTGAAGGAAAAGATTACACAAGGAAAATAATACACTGCAAAGCCCTCTCTTTCCTCAGTTGCAGGAAGGATGGGGTTTGCAGCAACACTCCATATTCTAAAATCAAAGATGATGATGTTTTAATTTTTGGATGCTTCTGCACCTAACACCTGCGAGAACTTGGCACTTGCCTGCACAACATCTCTGATTTGGCACTTGTGTATACAATGTATCTGAGGCAAAATGGGAGAGTAGGGAGGAAAGTAAGAGGGGAGATTTTGCTCTGAAATAGCTGGAAACAGATGTCTGATCAAGCCTATCTCCCAAAAGGCATCACCATGGAGCAATGAAGCAATATAGAGTAATGACAGTACCTAAAGCACTGCTACCGCAGCAAGTGAGATTTCATCATTTAATGAGCCATCTCTATCATTTAATAGAGACTTACAAGAGCCTGGCTAAACTAGAACCAGGTTAGCGGCACTAATCTCACATGTCACATCCTCTTGCAGAACTGTACTGAGGGAAATGGCCCTTGACGTTTCTTTGAATCCTTTCACCAGCAAGTTCCAGTTCTTCATGGTTTTAAGATGCTTTTAGTCCCTCTAACCTAGGGAAAGGAGTAAATTGAGTGACACCTGCTCAGATGACAGAAAACAAGGATAAGTTTCCTATATGGGGTTTTCAGTTCATGTAGCACCAGAAACAAAGTAAAAAGATAAACAATATAAAGAGATAGGCAGAAATTCTCTTTAAAAGTGGACTTTAAAATCATTTTAATCAAATGAGACTGCAAACACACACTCAAATGCATTGGTCAGGCATGCAGGCAGAAGCAAAGCCAATGAACTGATAACTTCTCCCACTTCCCAAAAACGATCACAGTTATAGAAGCTACTTTGGCAAAAAAGAATAAGTGTTACTGTGTTGACAAGGTGCTAGCACCAGAACTGGGAGATGAGGTGTCYACTACGGCTTTGATACAGGTCCTCTCAATGATCATGGGCACACGAATGATCACTTAGGGCCTTTAAATCACACACCATTTCCCCCCCCATGTGGAAATAGGCACGGACTTCCTTTGCCTACTGCTTTCCTGTTTCGACTACTATCTCAGTGGTTCTGCTGTGCTCTCCCCATCTTTGCAGCGTGCCCAATACACTGAAGCTTTGAACTCACTTGGAACCTCCCACTGTGTCTAAAACATGAATTTAAGAGACAAACTGAAGATCTGATTAGTGCAGAGACTAGGTTAATGTGTAAATGTGCTGTTAGTCTGTCTAGGAACTTAAAAAAAAAAGAGGATTTGAAAGGTTTGAAAAAGCACAAAACAGAAAAGGGGAGAAAAGGGAAGAAACGTAATAGAAATCTCTGGAGTTATAGACTAACTTTCACTTCTCGGAATCTATTATCGTTATTAAGGGAGATATTGAAAGGCAAAAATAGGAGCTAGATGCCCTACTTCCATTGCCTTGTGCTGGGAGCTGAGGTTTTGTTTTCTTTCATGCTTTTCAGTGTCTCCTCTGTTCTTTTCAACCTGCAGTGAAATGCAAATGCCTACGACTTTGATAAGCAGCCTGAAAGCTGAATAATATTGACAGCCAGGGAATCCCTCAGGCTTAAGGCAGGTTGGTGCATTGTAAGGCAGCTCCCCCTTACAAAATTTCTCCTTTGTATCTATTAGCAACCCTCGGCGAGGCCGAGGGCAGCTAGATGCCTGCGCCAGGAGATAGCTCTATTTATAACGGCACACCTATTAGGCAAGCAATCCGTTTAGCTTGGGTGCTCGTTGTTTATTCAGCTAATGGTGAAAGTTATGTCCACATTCTAGTGTAAATTAAGTATTCAGCTATTTTACTGTAAGTCGGTCAGCCTTAGCCTCAGTAATTAGGGCTTAGGGTTTAATTAATCTCTTGTGGTCACACACAAGAGAGAGCGATCTTTATCTCACTTACCTGGTAAAGTGCAGAGAAGCTAAGGAAAATAAAGAGTTAACGCTTTAAGTGTCTCACTTATCCCCATTGCAGAAACATTTAATTAGGTGGGGGCTGTTCTCTCTCTTCCTTCACTGTTGGAAGAACATTTGGGTTACACGGTRGCAAAGCTGCAAAATTAGTCAGGACATTGGCTCGTTGCCCTGGCCCAGGAGGCCTGTCATAGCTGCCGACAAGGGACAGAAGGAAACCCACTGGGATTTGTCCCTTGTAGCTTGAAAGGGAAGGAAAGATCTGCYGCACCTTTGGCCAGAGAGACGCTGAGCTAACCGAATTGCTCTTCCCTCTCGCCACGAGTGCACAAACAGCCGCCCAGCCTCCAAGCCCTTCCCTGGTGGCTGTGCCCCAGGGCTCAATGCACAGAGACCTTATCAGAGAGAGGAGGGATGGGGGCCGGGAAGACCCAACTCTGGCAGTGCCATATCCTTGCCAGGATCCCCGCTTGCTGCAGAGGGAGGAGCATGGATGGAGTCGTTAGAGCCCCCCMCCACCACCACCCAATGCAGCCAAGCAGCGATCTGGTAAAGCCTGAGGATCCTCCCAAGAACTTACAGGACATTTGCAGGTAGGAGGCACACATAATAATCCTGGAGGACCAAGATTATTGCATCGAAGAGGTAAATAAGCATCTAAAAAAGGGTTTTTTTGAGGTGACAAAGCCAGCACAAGAGGGGCTAACAGACTGCTAACTAGCAACAATCCCAAACACAAAAACAGAGGCAGTCACTGGCCTTTTCAAGTGCTGTTCTTTCTGGCAARGAAGTAGCAGATGCTCTGAACTGATTCAAGATGACCAAGAAGAAAGGCTTGAGGCATTAAGGAGCAAGGAAGAGGAAGAAGAGGAGTGCACACTGCACCTGAGGTCRTGGCCAAGGGACAGACCCCCAGAGAGAGCCTGGCCTCTGCAGACTGACTGGAGTGTCTGGAAAGGAGGTGTGAAGCTGTCTCGTAGGAAGACCATTCACCTGAGGTCACTTATTTTCTTGGACAGGTTGCTTACTTCATAGGGTTAATGTTTTGCTCTCTGGAAGACACCTGGTCACCAGACAACCCCTTCACTGTCCAGAGAGAAAGTGGGGGGGGGGGAGGATGGGGATGAACATTTGCAGCACCACATTGATATCCATCCCACCTGAAGGCACAGGGTGGATTACAGCATGGATTACAGCACTCTGCAGCCACAAGCCCAAGCACTGGAAGGGGTGAAACTGCTTATCCAGATGCATGGTAGCAAGTCTAGTGAGTACTCCCCAGTGGATACTGTCAGGTCCCAGTAACATGGCTACCATAACAACAGCATCACCTCTGTTCTCCACGCAGGAAAAAGGTTCCTGCTTCCCCAAGAGAGCATTTCAACAGAAGCTGAGCAGCCTGATGCTCAGCGTTTCTTGATCCTTGCGTTCCTCAAGAAATTTTTCCCTTGAGAATGCCATCTTCACAGCATCCAACATGGATGCAGCAATCTCCTTCCCAGTCCCCTTCTAATAAAGAAACTGCATCTACCCAGTTTGTTCTTATTAGCACAAGAAGCCCAGCAAAGGCCTCTCTCATGCTCTCCCCTCCTGTATGCCTGGATTTTTTGACTACCCTCTCTGATGGACCATGGGGCAAAGCCCATGCCTCTTTCCTGACACTGTCCAGGTGGAGGTATGCACCAGAGAAATACATCAGGCTCAGCACAAGTCAGGAGCAGAGAGAGAGGGAACAACTAGTGGTGATTCACAGGCTTGTGTGGGTTTCCTCCGCCAGTTCTGGTACTGGAGCAACTGTCTCAGRTTAAAGCAAGATCTCCCCACTTCCGCTCACAAGCTGTGCTCACACAGTCCAGGCAGCAACCCTCAACCTCTCCCTGCAGCCCCCCATAAAACATCTGTCCGTGTGCAGGAAGAGTCACAGACTCTTCACCTGGCCAGTCTCCAGACTGCCAAGACAGGCACTGTGCGGGACAGCCATGCTTTACAGCCAGGGAAATCGCCCATTGCCTTCATGAGAGAGCCCATYTGTTTAGCAGAAGCTACCTGACAGCCGTCAGACGGGAGTGACTGTAAATCACCAGCACGCAAGTTCTCCTTCCCGGCCCTCCTGCGTGGCTCCCTTCGGCCTCTGCAAGGGAGGCAGAGAGAGGTGGCTGGCAGAGCCAGGGGATCTGGCAGGAAGCTCGCTGCAGCGTGGAGATTTTTATCGGGCTCCAGCGCCCTCTGTTTCAGCATAGCCAGAACTGAAATTCCTCTCACCCCTCACAGTAATGAACACCAGCTCAGCAGATGGAAGACGCGGGTGTAGCCCACCCCAAACTCACAGAAGGGGAGGACTCCGGACAAGTTTGCAAACAGGTAATCAATCGCCTTGCTTATAACCTCAGGCTGTGGCTCGCCCTATGCCAATTAGCCATCATAACCCCTGGCACAAAGCAGAAGGATGGCTTTATAAATTAAWCAGATTTCTGGCTTATACAATCTTCCAAGACACTAATGATTTGCAAGCGAATTTGCTGCGGGTGGTTTAAAACTACCCAYGCGTCTGCAGATGATCAGCTCTTTTAAGCCTCAGRAGCATCTCTCCTGYGAGCYCTGGTTATGGGTAAGTCAAGAGCAYRAGACATGGTCTCAGGCCATTCCAAGCAGTGCCATGCTACAGCTACTCTGTCCTCAACAGGAACACGTGCTGCTTCTTGGTGAAAGCGATGCCTGAAGGAGTCCAGCAGCTATTTGGCCACTCCTTGCTGGTTCCTACAGGCACTTGGAGCAGGCTGGACCCAGACATTGCCTTTCCCGGAGGCAAGGCACCCACCACTTTGCATGAGCCCTTCTTCCTGTAAGAAGCAGCAGCTCCAGCCCTCGGTACCTCCAAACRCTTCAGAAACCAGAGCCCTGCCAGGGCTCTCATCTCCCAAGAGGGGCTCCAGCTTCCTCATGCCACCACGGGAGATTGTTCTCTTCCTTTTCTCCTCCCCCATTCCCACATGGGTTAGGACGCCACTAGAMGCTGATCTCCATTACAGACAGATGCTCCCTTAGCAAAGAGTCTCTCCTGCAGCTCTTTTCCATGCTCATATGCTAGACTCTGTAGAAGGGACAGACTAAACAAACTAGTCTGTCTCAGCTGAAGGAAGCTGCTAGTATTCATTCAGAAATGTCTGAAACTGAGCCATAAAAAACCAAAAAGTCACCAGTGCTTCACACAAGGGAGGTTTCTTTCAGATTATTGAGCAAGAGGACAACACAGACTTCACCTTGCAGTTGGCCTGTTCCGTTCACCCACAGGGACGAAAGGAGGGTTTTTCATCCACGTGCCAGTTTCCATCACCACAACTTGCTACAGCTTATTGGAGATAGTCATGTGCAAAATGAGACATTTKCAAAAATTTTGAAGAAAGTATCTGGCTCTTTGTGGAGCAACTCTCAAAAATGCACTAGGGTAAATGAACWGCTAAAATAAAAATGCCACTACTGAAGGTATCTGTCAAAGATATCTGGTCTGCCCTACATCCCTACAGAGGTGAGCACCTCCACCYGCAGGTGCAAAACCCCCACTGAGCTACTTCCTAGCCTCAGAGGTACCTTGAGTTTCTAAGGCTCCAAGTTTCCATCAGAAAATTTTTTTTACTTATCTAAACACCCAGTTTGGGGCATGTCCAAGGCTCTCTAAGCCTCTGCAATGCCGAGTGAATAAGCCACGTAGTCTCACAGTCAGCAGGCTTCATGGATCAGGTCCTTCCCTCCTTATTTGATGCACCCTGATAAGAGCTTTCGATGCTCTCATCACTGGGATACTGTGCAATGGAGGCACCGTCATCTCCTGCAGTCCAGCAAATCTTCTGACAAAAAGGTGAGAGCATGTACCTTAAAGGAAGGGTACAAGGGTTACAACACCTCACCAGGAACAGGCATGCTAAAAATAGTTAAGAGCTCAGCACCTGTGTCCCACTAAGTAGTTAGGGCAAAGGTTTTACCTTTCTCCATGATATTTCCACAGACTGTCTTTCAGGAATCCTAAATCACTTACCTYTCCCCCTATGTCCAGTAGGTGCCTGGATGCTAAGTATGGGTTCCCAAGGTTTTAAAAATCAAATATTCAAATTAAATAAAATACAAATTCAATATTTATTTATCCATAAATAAATAAATAAATATAAATTGAATTTTAAAGTAGAGCACTGGATTCTCTTGGCCCAGGCCATATGCGCCTGTCTTGGTACAGGYAGAGGAATGGCAGCATTCTCTACATGGTGGGGCTATCTGGAGGAGAAAGATGGTCAAAAATCATGAGCTGCCTCATTGCTGTGATAAAGGCATTGCAAAAAACTAGCACAAGTTGCCATCGGTCCTCTGGAGACACCATATCTTTTCCAGACTCTTCAGGCAGTGACATTACAGGTGGTGTTAGGGGCTCGCTGGTAATCTGTACACAAAACGTGTCAAAACCCTACCATAATCACTCAGCACGACAAAAGGATGTWGCATCTCAGGAACACAACTCCATCAGCGATTTATGATGCACTCAGGACTCTCCAGTGGCGTTATTTATCTGCATTACCAAGAGGACTTAATTATCACTCCTCACACTGGAGAAGATACTCAGGGCTTCTATTACAGGGAAAATAATTTTAATCAGGAAAGAGAGCACRTGCCACCACCAAACACTTACGACAAGGAAAGTCAGATGTCAAAAGAGYTCATATTTCAATTCCCTGCCGTATGGGGCTCTGTATATTTGAACCAGGCAGATTGACCTGTAAGTGAAAGAAATTGTCTAATAACCACTTGCATCAAAGTTGACCAAGCTTTGCAGTGGGTAGTGCCACTGAAAACACCCAGAGTTGCTGGAAAGTGGGAAGTTAGAGAAAGAAACTACAGCCAACAATTTCACTTTTCAAGAACTGGCAAGAACAATGGTTAAAAAYAATAAATGAAGTGAAGTAAAACAGATTTAGGACTAAGAGGCCTGTTTTCTTCCCTGAGTTTTGCAGCAAGGGGAGTCCAGCAGTCAGAAGGGGAGCCTTGAACACATCTGGCTGCTATTCACAAGCACTAATCCTAACACCAACTTCTGGAAACTAAGCGCAYCATAAACATCCCTAAAGCACTTCCATTTTCAAAAATGACTTTAAGGTAAAGTTTCAAAAAGTATCTATAACCCAGTCAGAGTCTCATAAGCACCTTGGTGATAGGCACCCAATTCCTA
The DNA here is from genome assembly GCF_003343005.1 of Rhea americana. Classification (NCBI taxonomy): domain Eukaryota; kingdom Metazoa; phylum Chordata; class Aves; order Rheiformes; family Rheidae; genus Rhea; species Rhea americana. Next base: position 3,634,230 of record NW_028186768.1, read on the forward strand.
ATGAAGCCAGCTCTTGACTTACTGCAAGATGTTTTGTACCTCTAAGAGCAATTGTGTGACAGGTGCCCCCATGCTTCTATTGTTTTTGTTCCAAAAGATGACAGCGAGACCAAAAACTCGGTGACGTGCACTGTCCAACTTGCACACAAGCCTTGGCTGCTATTTCCAGGTTGGAGGCAGTCAGGCCGTTCCTGGGAGTCAATACTCCGTCGCCAAACATGCAAYGCAACACCGAGAAGCCGTAACAGGCCCTCAGCTGCTGCYGCTTGCTTCCTTCYCTAGGAGCTCCCTCATTAGACTGCYTTCATGGGGAGCTATGCATCATACTTCCCTAAATGCAGCTATAATTTTTTCCAAGAATGAAAGCTAATTTCATTAYCAAAGCCTCTGAGAATCCAAAAGGAGGTCATATGTCTTTCAGTAAGTTTGATTTAAACTCATAGCTTCATTGTTCCTAGCCAGAAAATGCTGATGTGCCATTGCTTGGTTACCTGGCATTGGAGAAATTACTATGGTCTTAGAATAACAGAAAATCTTACATGATCTGAACCAAAAATATCCAGACATTTCAGTCATGCTCTGTTTGAAAGTTACTCCAACTCAGTCTGCAGTACGACCTGGACCTTTCTTGGAGAAACAAAACTGTGAAACTCAAAAGCAAGAGGTACTTAATGCCCAGCTGGGGAAGGCAGGCCAGGTGGAGGCAATGAGCGCAAGGAGCATGAGCTGTCTGCCTTTGATGTCCAGCTGTTTGATGTTTTCTTTAACATCTCAGAAGCTATGTGATCATCAGATCAAATGCTGCATCTTGCCAGATTGCTAATCTGGGACCTTTAGACTGAATACAGAAGAGGCAGATCCTCTCCCTGGATCAATTTTCTTCTATAAGCAGAGCAATTCAATATTCCTATTCCCCTACCCTCCCCAAAAAAGAGGAGAGTCCTCTTGTTCCTATCAAATGATGGTGTTCGCTATTCAAATTATTGCATGGYGAAACATAAATGTACAGCCAGCTTTTTCAATACTGGCAGCTCTACAAGTTAAACATAGTAATTATGGCTCACAAGCATTCAAGGGAGGGATACATTGCTCTGCCAATGAATGGGGCATTCAGTATCTGTTTGACACTCATCTCCTGGAACATGAAAATTAAAGGAATCATCATTCAGACAGACTAGAAATGCACATTAATGCTGGTGAGCAGGAGGGACAGCCCAGCACCCAGCACTGTTACCATCCTACCTGCTTGGCTGCAAACCAAACCACCTAGGGTTGAAGACCAAGGTCACCAGGACCAGGAGTCAGCAAAAGGCCAAGGGGGTGGCTGTACAGCAGAGAGAGCTCTTTCTTTTTAAAAAATAAATGACTGAGTTAAGCACAATTGGAACTTCTGTGGAAGCCAGCTTTACTTGTTGGTTTTGAAGTCCAGCGAGGTTGAGAGCACATCCTGTAGCCRCGGTGAGGAGCATCTCCTTCTCCAGGCAATTGCTGGCAGGCACTTTGTGATACCTGTAAAAGGACCACCACTTGCTTTGGTAGCCTGAGCTGAGTAAAAACAAAGGTAAAAAATACGTCCCYGTGCTCACAAAGATGCCAGGACCACCACCCTCTCTAAATAACTCGTTGTGGACCCCTGGTCACAGCATGGACAGGTGTTCCAGCCATTCYGGAAAAGGGGGAGAGTGGACCACATCAGACGAGCAAGGAGCTGTATCGACTGAGGTTGGTACTCCTATCCAGAAAACACGCACAAGGGGAGCAGCACGCCTTGCAGAAAAGACTGTTCTTGAAAGCAAGGAGAKTCTGCTGGTGTGTTAATAAAAGACYGGCTTCTACTCAGACGCTAACAGCAGCAAAGGACACAAGCAGGGGGGAAGTCACAAGAAAATAAATCTGATASAAATTACAAAGCTTTGCTGTGAGTGATTTACACTCTCTGGCAAGAGGGAAAATGTGAAAGGAGAACAGATATTTTCCCCACTTTAAGGTCTCACTTCACTGCCAGAATGGTAGAAAAGGTACACGGTATAATTGCATGCAGCTCTACTCCCTACTTCATTTTACTTCTGGCTCTAGCAGCCTCCSATGCAAAGTCAGCCTGCAAACACCACTTCCAGCACCATCCTTGCACTGCCAGGCACAATCTTTGTCTATCTATTTTCCCAGTCTTTCTCATTCATTTTGTCACCTAGGACAAAAATTCACATTTTAAGCAAAAATTGGTTGCTTCCTTTAGTTCTAAAACCTTCAATAATAAGCAATAGCCTAACTGACTTTGCTGTCCATTTAGAATATTTCTGCTTACTGAAGTCTTTACAGTTCCTATTTCAGATGGTTTAATAAAGGATTAGTTCTTGGAAACAGCTGCATTTTTTGCTTCACTGAGAAATAAACACTTCAGGCTCATTTCACTTTGCAAGTGGCATAAAAGCAAAGGAGTTCATGCTTTGAAAGGGAAATGTGATGCACTTTTGCCATTCCCTACTCCTCTCGCCTTAGAGCCCTGTAAAATCTCTCCTCACCTGGAAGCAAACCAGTGACCATTTCCCTGCAGGAAGCCTACAAAAAGCACAGACTGGGGGGTGGCAGGGCACACAGGCCAAGTCCAAATGTCTATGCCGCTCGGGGCAGCAATTCCCAAAGCTGGAGTGCCAACAGACTGTCCTCATTTCCTCTTTCACTGCCATGTCTTCTTGTTATCTACAGAAAACACAGCTGAAAATAATGTTTAGGAAGGTTCGTGGGTTGTCAATGGCCCACAGGACACAGTCTGTGGAAGACTGCAATCCGGCAAGTGTTCAGCATCTCCTGGGATATGCATTAAAACATCTTCTTAATTAAGTTTTGGCTTCTGATTTCATTTTCATCCTACTAACTGCTTTGCCCTACATGTGTTTGCTACACTGTATGATTCCRCTTGCCCCTACTCCRTATACACACAAACAGAAAAGATAAAACAGCTTCATTAGTCCCATCTACTCTTTAAGCACCAGTTTCATGTTTGCTTTAAAGTGCTCATAAAAGGAGCCTCTCAACAGCTTCCAAGCCTGCAGCTCTCCAGCAGAGCAAAGACGCACGAGCAAGCACCAAGAGCCCTGGTACATTTGAAACAGAGAAGGAAAGAAAATTCTGCACAGTCCATAAAGAAACTCGTCTTCTGGATGAACTCACACATGTAGCATGGGGTAAGTGATGAGAATAAAAGTGGTTAGAAAAGCCGAATCCCTAAACGCAAATGCCACACGTTGGTCCTCTTTTTTTGCAAATCAGTAGTAGCAGTTGGCCCTTAGCTACCAAGACCCAGGGGAGTCAGAGCAGCGTGAGGTCACATCACTGCATGGGAGCTGCATACAGCAACACAGTGTCTGACCCAAAGAATTCGTAATCACAATTAAGACATTGCTCAAAAAAGGAAAACCACTGGAGGGAAAGCTTATATTTAGACAAGTGAATAGGGGAAGTGTATAAACATTTAGGGGAAAAAAAAAAAGCTATTTTCAACTTGTCATTGTCATTTCTTCAGAACATCAAAGAAAGAGGACTAAAGGAACTAGAGCTGGTGGAGAATTTGGGGAAGATATTTCACAGAGAAATTTCAGAGCTGGCAAAGAAATGGTGGAGATAAAGGCAAGCACAAGCTCAGAGACAGCGATCTGGGCTTTACAGCACCGACATYGTTTTTCAAACCTTCATGTGTTTGAGCTTTCCTTAACTTTTTGCTGAAATTCCAGGAATTTTCAGCACTCTTGAGCATGAGCAAGTATTTTTGTTGTCAAAATCAGGGAATTGTACTGAAGAGAAGCTGGGTAAGGAAATCTGACAGTTGTTTTTCACTTAATATCAAAAGGAACTACTTAAAATATCAATGAAAAGGATCATTAATCTGAACAGTGAATTTAACTTTCTGTAGGGTTGGTATCTACTGACTGTCAAAAGCACTGCTGATCTCCAGAAACATCTGGTGAGGGCTCACATTTGGATCCAGGTAGTTTTTCCAAAGCAGAATGAAGTTAAATAAGCCAAACTCTAGGTAGTACTTGAATGTTTATGCTGATTTAAGAAYTAGCTTGAGAAAAATTTTTATGTGCCAAGTAAAGTAGCAGCAAGAACTGACTGCACAAAATATATCTGAGCTCTATTTCACAGTCCAGATTTTTCTTTCTCTGTTTTGCCTCAAGTAATAAGGCTCGATAATATCGGAACAGTGGCCAGCCCTTAGGTGCGGTGCTGAGCTGGGGTAAGACAGTGAAGTCAGTTAAGCTGTATTAGCTGATGCTGCAAAAGGCTCTCAGTTCTGCAGAGCCGTAGACCAGGCAGCACTTATTTCAACTGAATTAGCAAGAAAGGTCTGGAATAGTTAATTGAAATTATTTAGCCATAATGTTTTGCCCTTCTCCTTCTCTCCCTGGTATAATGTTTTCTAAATTGAATTCCTTTAACAGAATCCAATATGCAGCAAAACTGTCGTTCCAGAGAAATGTAACATTTCAGGCTTGGCTAATTGCCACCACAACAGCTTAGGGATGGAGCRGCTTTCGGTGACCCCTTTTCCGGATCCCTTGGCCTCCTCAGGCTGCCTCCCTTTGGCCCGGCAGCGGTGCAAGCCAACTGCTGTGGAAACTCATTTCCGTGGGGCCAGACCTGCGGGCTAGGGGCAGGCACTCAGCTAGCATGGGCAGCAGTGATTTCAGCCCCAGCGGATGGAGGAGCTTCCSGTGGGCACCTCATCCATCTTGGCAGCTGCTTCTTTCTGCGCGTGCTGGAAGGCCAGGGAAAGTGGTGCTCAACCAAACCACAGGTCGCTTGTCTGTCTTTTCTGCATGTGATTTGCAAAGAACATTATGAAGATACTGCAGCTGGCTGGGGAAAAAAAAAAAAAAAAAAAAAAACACTTGATTTTATGTAGACTGGTAGACCTTGAGACCAGGTACTCAACACTGCTGAACAGTACTTCTACCCACGGCAAGAAGGCACCGCAAAACTCAGTGAGAAGACAAGCACCAGCCCACACACACAGAGGTAGATCTGTACCCTGTGCAAGCCACTTGCAGGCAGTGATGGCACAGGATCAGTCCCTGCTGCTGGGAGGGAAGCGGCCTGCTGCAGACACGGAGGGGCAGCTAGGTACCTCCTACCTCAGCCTTCAGCTTGAGCTTCTTGCTTAGTTTTGATCTTTGGTTGGGTAGCAGGCAGAGTCTGGGACATAATTTTACCTCTTTCCTTTCCCATATTGCCACTGTTCCTTTTTTTTTTTTTTTTTTTTTTTTTCCCTCAGCTGACAGTGTCCTGCTACACCTTATATCTTCCATATGTTCGGCAGGTCATGTCTCAGAGCATTCTCCAGTGAGGTCTATGTCTCACTCTCAGTGGTTAAAATAGGTTCATATATGTGCCTACGCACTAGCAGCATTGCAGAGATCAGCGATGGGGTAGGACAAGACCACACTGGGTCTCTGGGGTGAGAAACAGGTTTAATCTGCCCCTACTTTCCTCTTCACRCCGAGATGTCAAAGTTCCATCTGAAGTCCCTGTTCTTTGTTGCCCTTTTTTACTAGTCCCTCTTTGTTCTCCCTCCATAGGRAATGCTATTATTTTTCTTTCCAAGCCTGTTTAAAACATGATCCTAAAAGAAACTGCTCCAAATTGTCTTTGTAGAGCAGCTTCCATACATGCTCCAAGCTGTTTTGCTAAGGAAGCTGGGGCTGCTTATGTTTCTGTAAGAAATGACGTGCAGGAGTGAACGTGCTGTTCCCTCTCACCTCCCAGGGCTTCAGCCAGGCCAGCAGCCAAGTGCTGGCCCCAGCCCCCTGGTCCATGTGCACCAGGGGACAAGAGCCAGCTCTCACTTGAGCAGAAGCCTCTCATCGCCCCATCCTACCTGCACGTCAGGGCTTTAATCATACACTTTCAGATCCATCCTGGCCTCTTTCACTCGCCTCTTGTAGCAAATGAGTCACTCGCAGGCAGGCAGATCCAGGTCAAGTCTGGTCCCCAGAGCCGCTGAGCTTATTTTATCTTTCTCCGTCACTCTGGGGCCAAGTGCGGATGTCTGGGCTTGGTGGGCACGGCGCTCTGCTCTTCCCCACAGAGCACTGCAGCCTCTTCCAGCTCTTTGGGCACGGGCTGAATCTTCCACTGCTGCATTTTGAAGGACAGCCACCTCCATTCCTTTAGACGGAGGTCACGCTCCTCACATTGCAAGCCCTCTCATTCCGGCTGCTTTCCCTCAGGAAGCTGAGTTCTGAGGACAGGGATAAACACACAGAAGAGCGGTTCACTGGCTATGCAAATCTTCGTTAACTAACTCATGAATGGTTTCATCTGGGATTTTGAATTTTATTTAAAGAATCTGGATGCTCAAAGCACAGTGAAAATTAGAGCCTTGCTTCTTCTTTTAATAAATACTATAATTTAATTCTAAAGCTCTTTTCAACCTTGAGTTTTCATCCTGAACAACGTGCTTTTTTTTTCCCCCAAAGGGAGGTTTCCATGCATAGTCAGGACAAACGGAGAGGCAGTAAACAGCACATCCCTGCAACACTGATCAGCCCGGCGAGTGTTCTTCCAAGAAATACAGCTGAAATGCCAGCAATCAGCTCACAGTGACAAAGCAGGTATGGTCATCGTCCAAGCATTTAGAAAGGCAGTCCTCATAGAAAGTGAGAAGTATCAATCTATCTGCTTAAACTATTGAAATTTTGTGCAGAGAAAGCAGTGAAAATGTCATGCCTCTGAAGCAGAGGTCATGGTATTCGTGGAGGTTGTCKGTCTGTAATACTAACATACCGCGTTACCAGGTCTCTGGCTACAGGATCCTGGTGCAAATCAGAGCGGGAGATCCCTGTGTCTTGGGAGGTGCCCAGGTTAACAGCACAACAGGCTCCAGTCTGCAAATCATCACAGAGAAAARCATGTATTCAGCACCCAGAGGACCAGATCCCAAGGTCACAGGCTGTGTTTTAACAGCACCTTTCCCAGCAAATGCATCGTGTTGAGAGACAGGAAAGTTTATAGTGGTAYTGTCATAGCAAAAATTAACTAAATACATACATACATATATATGTATGTACATATACACACACATACTTATATACATATACACACATCTATATATATATGCCAAATCAAGTACTTTTCAAGGCTAGTCTTATAGAAGCATCTAGGTCCACCTAAAGACTAACATTTTACCAAATTCTCTCTTATGCCCCCCTGTTCCTTTTCAATTTTGGCCCCAAATCCCTGGTTTTCTATTTTATCTTTCTATGCATGACAAGGAGATTTCCAAAAGCCACAGGCCCRTTTATCACATGCCCATAGAGGACCGAGCGCAGAAGTGCCCTGCCTGGCCAGGGCAGCCGGGTGCAGCTGCAACCTCAACARTTGTTAATGATTTGGAGAGCGATTTTCAGATGTCTGTAGGCAAGTTAGGAGCACCAAGGACTCTATAATCTGCTGAGACTAGTTTTATTCCCATGTGACTAGCAGGGAACTGAGGCAATAGAGAAATACATACTGGATCCATACAACTGCTTTGAATGTGCTGGCTACTTCAAATGTAGAAACCRTTCACACGAAGCATGGGGGAGAGACACAGCCCGAGGGGTTCCTCGTCCACYGCCGGACGCAATCACTTCTTTATTTTGAATGTTGTATCAAAATAAAACACAGGGATATCTTAGGCAGAAAGTGCTTTGGCACAAAGTTGCCCGGCCCAAGAGCTTAGCACTTCYCCACTCCACTTAGGTGGCTCTTGTTGGGTGCTAGCACTGAGGAGCACGTGTGTGCCTACTGAGTCATCGGGTCCTGCTCTTCTCCCCCATGCCGGGGTGCAAGTCTCAGGCCTCCTCCGGGGCAGCTGGCCTGGCGGGAGCTGCAGCGCGCCGCACAGCATGCAGCAAAGCGGCTCCCCGCGGCAGCGGGGCCGAAGGTGCGGGGAGTCGCTGGCAAAGCAAAATGCTTCGCTGCTGCAAAAAGAAGTTCTCGCTCTGCAAAGCGCGTTCCAGCACAAGTCTCTCTTTAAGGGCTATTCAGGATACAAATGAGGATATTCTCTCCCGTGGTTTTTACTCATTTATATCAGTGATTTTGCTAATGTTTCAGGCCATATTTGCTGTTCACAAATTCCTGAGCAATTTATTCCAGCTATTTTCCTCCAACAGCTGCACAACTAAAGAGAAATTCTCTTCCCAGCAGAGGCAGAAGAGGAGGGTATTTGTCTTTTATTATGTCTGGGTAAAGCTTATCTGCTTATTCGCTGCTCAGAGTTATATTCACAGAGCACAGCAAAGATGAAGCCAAGAGCACTAATTGCTCTTGCTCAGGTGGAGTATTTGCTGCCCGCCCTCAGCACTGTATTTGTGGGGCTTTATACTTTATCTAGCACAAGTGAGCCACACAGAAGGCTTTTATTATTTACACATCACAGCAATTTCGTTGTGCTGTGTTTTCTGGACATCGAAGAAAAACCCCAATGATTTCTTGCATGATGTTTTACTTCTTCAAACGAGGACAGCTGGCTTCTTTTTTTTTCTCTTTTTTTTTTTTTTTTTTT
>NW_028186768.1:3642850-3748644 GCF_003343005.1 Rhea americana
GCTCCGAAACCACGGGCGGAGAGGATCCCTCCGAGGACGGGGGAAGGTAGCCGCAAGCCGGCGTTTCGCAGCCTTGACACGGCGGCCTCCGGCCGTCGACCTCCTCGCGCTGCCCGGAGACGAGCGTGCTGCAGTGAGCGAGCGTCCTCCCGAGCGCGGCAGTCTCTCCCCAGACCTGCCACTGAGCGGTGAACTATTTTCTGCCTTAGTGACACTACCAGTCCTCGTCTCACCTCCAGTGCAGCTCACATTTTCAGCTCCAGGGCCGCGTTTGCGCAGCAGAGCCCGGCCTGGGCTGGTGCCCCCACCCTGCGGGGCCTCAACCGAGCTCCTCGGCACCAGCGAGTCAAAACAGCCCCAGGAAGGGCGGCAGCAAGGTGGCATGAGAATGACTTTGCCCAGCAAGAGGCCTGACGGTGACGAAGGCGATGGCTCCCGCTGGCTGCACCTACCCTTTCGCCCTCGCGCCGCCTGAGTCTCTCCTCGGAGAAGGGCAAAATGCCCCAAGCGCGATGTGCGGCCGCTGCTTCCCCTCCTCCGCGGGGCCCCAGCGACCCCCTCGCTGCCCTGCCAGGCTTGGCGCGCGTCGGCCCCTTCGCGCCCACCGCTCGCGTCCCTCGGACAGGCTCGGCCCCAAGCGCCCCGTGCTCTGCCCGGCCGCAGAGGCCTTTTAAGCCTTTCGCCAAGTCCGTCCTCAGCGGTTAGCCGGGCGCGCAGGACCCCCGCGGCGAGCGCTTCCCACTCCCGCAGCGGYGCTGAAGACTTGTGCAGCCAGAAAAGTTGGCAAATGGATCCCTCTTAAAATAGCCAGCCCTTTTCACAATATAATCTCTTGTCATTTTTGTTGGATAGCAGAGCTCCAAGTGTTTTAAACAAAGTCTTGGCTCGCTTCGCTGATGCCCTGCTCCTGCTGGGGCAGCTGGGGGCTGGCGGAGCCGGGCCCAGCCGAACGCCAGGCTGCAGCGGCTTATTCGGGGCCTCAGCAGCCTCCCGGGGGGACGCGGGGAGGGGGCTTCGCTGGCCCCAGCACGTCSGGGGAGCGACGGCCTCTGCCGTCGGCGAAGGCAGGAGGCCGGGGGGCTGCGCTCACGCGCCGTCGCCGCCCCACACTCGGCTGCGCCTCGCGCCTCCACGGCAGCCATCGCTCGCCCCGCTCGAGTGGAGAGCCGGAGTGGGCCAAGGGGAGACGCCGGATCGGGCCAGCGCCGCCGGAGCCACCAGTACCGCCAGAGCCACCAGCGCCGCCGGAGCCACCAGCGCTGCCGGCAGCGGAAGCGGCGGCCCCTCGGCCAGGTGCCACGCGCCGCCCCTCAGAGAGCTCCCACCGCCATCCCGCAAACGGCCCTGCCTGAGCCGTGGCACAGCGACCCAAAACGAGTCATCTTCAGCTTTATTAAAAAAAACACAACTAAACTGAAACAAACCCCCCTCTACTGTGGCAAAGGGCCGAAGCTCTCGGGCTCGGATGAGCTGGCAGAGAGCAAAGATCCTTCCCCTCCACCCCGCACCCCCAGCGGAGCCACGAGCCGCCGCCGAAGCCCTTCCCTCGGCTGCGGAAACAGCCCCCGTTTCTCTCGGTTTTTATTTAAAAAAGTTTCCCTTGCACTCACGAAGGTAAGAGCCACCCCCGGAGCTGGAGTTTGGGAGGCGAGCCCCCGCCGCCCAACGCTGCGCGGCTCGCCCTCCACACCGGCGAGTCGGCAGCGCTGCGGACAAACACGGGCCAGACGCAGTTTAAAGCACTTTTTTTTTTTTATTGATTTCATTGAAAACAGAACAAGAAAATGATCAGAGCCAAAAGACTGCTCCTTTAAAACTGTCAAAAACATTAACAGAAAAAAATAATAATAATAAACATGACGGCATTATGAATGTTCTAGAAGAGATGAACAAAAAAAAAACCTGTTACTGCACTAATTACAGTATTTAAAGATATATGCAAAAAAAAAATTAAGATAATGACCTGCCCAGCCATCACACAAAAGGTGATGGCAAATTTATTCACACTACAATACTAACAATTTAAAAAAAGTTTTTTTTTTTCCTGCATTTTATACTAAAATCACTTTGTTCTTTTTATACAATTGATAGTTTATATTCACGTGGTGAGCAAAAATCACACCAGAATCAGCACCGTTTTTGTTTCGTGGTTTCTTTTTGTTGTTGTTTTGTTTTTTTTGATTTTTTGTTTTTTTTTTAATGCTAGTCCCCAATGTTTCAGTAATGGTAAAAAATAAATCAGTTTATTTAAACCTCATAGCGTGTGGCTTAAAAATTAATCAAAGGTGCCCAGCGTTGAGAAAAGTGATAGGAACAGATGAGCTGGTGGCATCTGGGATCTTCTCGCTGTGACATGTCCTGTCTGCCATTCGCCTCATCCAGCAGACGTGAGTCGAGGTTCTCTATAATATATATATCATTCACTTTATCTTTTTTTWAAAAAAAAGAAAACTGATTTTCTGAAGAAGTTAGTGTCTTGTACAATCCCCTTCAACCTTCCCTCTCTAAAACTGCTAATGTGATAGGAGAGGAAAATCCTTCCACTGGTGAAACGAACACTGAAACAGTAACACGGCCAAGAGGCGCAGACGAGAGCCGTTTTCTAACGGAGAAAGCCTGGAAGGGAACGGGGTCTCAGGGAAAGAGTCTCCGGTCCGCTCGGCAGAGAGGCTAGGACCAAAGGGATTTAAGTATTGTGGATTTCTTCTCCTTAGAAGAGAAAAAGAGAAAGTCGGTGGATTTGATAACAGAGAAGCATCTGCTGGAAATGCCCTCTAGCTCCTAGTGACCGAAGAGGGACAGACCACACTGCAACGGCCTGCGAGACGTGGGAGAAATCCATGGTTTGGCAGGGGGAAAAAAAAACAAATCAACAAAAACAACCAGCGGAACCTGCCCCAAGGGCTGTGCCAAGAAAATCAAAACGCCAGCACCTCCCTCCCCCCTCCCCGCTTCCCCTCTGCTTTTAGAAAGAAAGTCCCATCAAGTATTCAAAGTTTATTACAAGTGAACTGGAGATGACTTGGCATGAGCGATCCATTCAATTAACAATATTCGGAGGAGGACGGGCAGCTCTCCCTTGGCTCTGACAACACTTAGCACATTAAGAGACGGAGGCCAGGACAGCTTGCATGGAAAAAACGCAACAGCCACCCCTCCACACGCACTGTAAAAACCAGCAGCTTTCCAGGACTGCAGAGGGGAGAACAACATCACGGAGGCGGGATTTGCTTTTACTCAATCCTCAAGTAACAGTCGGTGGCACAGCCCTAAGTGTCACGAACCCTTGGCTTTCCTTGAGCGGGTTTTCTCTTTAAATGGAAATTCAGACAGTATGTGAATCTATAGGGTTAAAACAAGTCAGTCTCTGGGAAGCGGAGCCTCAAAAGGGGCCGGCTGCCGTGGCAGAGCTGGTGTCAGGGAGCCCGTTTTCCTGGGTGTCCTGGGACGAGGTGCTCGCCTGCCGCTGGGCCAGCGCTGAGCTCGAGTGTTTGCACTTGGKTGAACCGCACTGACAGCTGAAGTATTTGCCTTTGATGTCCCAGAACCTGTCTCCATAGTCAAAGCTGGAAGAGAGAGACAGAAACAGGGGGTCACTGGGAAGACGGGGTTGGAGCGAAAGGGATCACAAATCAACACCAGGCATTTGGGAGTCACAATCCCTGGCACTGCCAGCAACCGGACCTTTCCCGAGCTTTAGAGGGAAGCACTCTGTGGGATGCTTGGGGGACCCTGGGGACACCACTTGGTAKGTAGATGGAGAGGACAAACAGTCCAGGAGGATCGGAGCTTTTGCCCCTCTGCAAGAGGAACAGATTTGAGAGCTGAAAATTCAGGCGCAGGTAGCCCCGCCACTTAGTAAGGTCCCCTTTTTTCCAACAGGCGTTTAAGGTCCACTTTGGGTCAAATCCACACTGATTTTTGCTTTCTGTTTCAATCCCACTGCTGGACAACGAAGACATTCAGCCTTGTCCTGCTCACAGGCAGCAGAGCTGGGCAAGAGCTTCTCTAACCCTACCATGCCATATTGCTTCCTAGCCATATATTCCAAAAGCCTGGGSCAAAAAAACAGAGGATGAGGAAAGAATGGGAAATTCAGCACCTGAGCCTTGGGGACATACGGGCCGTAGGGTTTGTATCGGTAGGAAATACTGCAAAAGGACCTGCAAGGTCTGTTCTCACTCCAGCGAGGATGAGGCAGGGTCCCTACGCTGACACTCTGCCCACATACAAACAGCATCCTGACATCAAGAAAGCTGCACCTAGGACTGGCCCACTGAGGAAAAACAGTTCAAGATATGGATCTTAAAACCCACCAGTCAATCTGAGAAATGAAACACACCCTGAGAATCACAGCACATGCACCTTCCCATACATGAAAAAATGATACCAGAGGGATCTGCCCTCTTAAGAAAACTGTCACGTCAGAGGATTTCTTTTCCATGCCTGTGAGCATGAGAGGTGCAAACCCCAACCTGCCTCTTCCCAGCACCCCTGGGTCCCTAACACAGTACAGCCACCTTTCACAGAGCTCTCTCTATGGCTTTGATTACGAGTTACTTGAATAAGCAGCCTCCTAATGACACCTACTAGAACAAGAYGAACCAGAATCAGGCCAGGCCCTCTAAAAGCAGCTGCATGTCTCATGTCAAGGCTGAACTGGAGCCTGCCAGAGCGCAAAGCGRGTCACATTTGTGCAGCACAYRGGATGCTACTTCRTCTGTATTCTGCCACATCCTAGATSTGTTATCAACCCCACTATCCATATCCCCTTTGAACTGAACCACTCCGTGGGGTGGAAAGATGGTCCTTTCAACCAGCCTCTCTTCTATACCTTTCTTCAAAGATACAGCCATCCTTGCATAGTGCTCTGCCAAGTGTTAAGAAGCACTCTCCRCACTCGTAGAGGTGACAGAGCCTATGCGGAACAACAGCTCTGCCGCTGGTGTTAACAGCTGTTAGGTTTATGGGATTTTGTAGTTTTTGTGATCCTAAACTTAGGCCGTTTCAAAAAAGGTTAGGAGAAAGGGAGGAAAAAATAGTAAACGACACAAAACCCAGAAGGAACTGGAAGAGTACAAAGTCAGCAACACAATTAGTCATTTTGCTCTGAATCTAAAATACAGAATAGGACATCGTAAGGGCTTCTGCAATATGTCAGTGCAGCTTCTACGACTCCACAGCACACTTACAGCAAAGGTCCCCGAAGACCTGGCACCTTGGGTGACCATTTACACCTTTGCAAAGCTCGTGTACAGCTCTGCTGCTCAGAAGCAGGGCAGCACTTTGCTCATTCTGCCATGAAGGATGATGGTGGCAGCAAAGGATGAGCCCACGGACTGCTGCATTTCTGTTTCGTAAAAAGGACAAACCCCAGGATCTCCCAACAGTTGAAAACTATTCACTGCTGGTTCGCACAGTGCTTTGAGTCCCTCCTGCTAGGAGGCAGTGGAGACAGCCAGGACAGGAATTCCCTTCCTGACTCCCGCAGATGCGCTTGCATTACCAGCATCACTACCTCCCAACCCTTTCAAAGTACACATGTAACGTTGTCCAGCTCCCAGTTTGACCTGCTGCTGCGCCTTAGGCAGCTCTCTCCCTTTGGGAAGAACTGTTTCATCCATTTGGTTCTCCCCTAAGCCAGGAGGCCAGTGGCCCACAGGTACCAAGGCAGTACCTACCCAATTTCTTCTCCGGCTTCTATATGCCTTGTGCTGAAGAAGGCGATCCTGGGAAAGCGGAGGTCCTGATGCGACATGAAGACCCGCACTGGGATGAGGTTTGGCTCACAGAGGTGGTTTATAAAGCGGCTGATGTTGCCATAGAAACGAGCATCTATGCAGTACACCTCTCCATCCTACAGGGAGGAAGGTTGAATGCTTTGTTATATGAAGTTTAGTATTATTGCTGCTATTTGTTTAAAAACCYACCAAGCTACAGGTCATTCCGCTAATACTCTGGAGAGCTTCAAGACCACCACCAGGGCAGGCTTAAAAATCACTGAACGCATATACTTTTATATTAAACAGCACCCCGAAAATACGGTTTCTTTCCACACAACACTATTCCCTCACAAGCTCTAAGACCTTTGAAAATGCTCCTGACATTAGCTGGCACATCAGCTCTACACAAACCTGCTCCRCTCAAGCTCCAATTTGGTACAGTGGGATTTATGTTCGGTGCAGACAAACACTGTATGGGTAAAAGCCACTGGACAGGGGGACCAGCATCTGTTCTGTCCTCCTAATTGAACATGACAGCTAGGAAACACAAAGCCAGAGCCTGGAGAAAACATGGTTTTCTGCAGATAAAAGTGAAAGTGAGAACACAGAAATTCCCTTTCCAAACTGCCCAGACAGCAGTAATATTTTGTTTTCCTTGAAAATAAAACAAATCCTCTCAGGGCTTTTTTATTCCAGCAGAGAATGACTGTGCAAAGCAGAGACTTTAATTACAGAAGCTAATTTCAGTTGCAGAAAGGCCAAAAGCGAAAGGATCCATTAGCAGTRCTCAAATTCCCTTTTGGGCAAGCACCTTGCAATCTTTAATGGACAATCTGTGCCAGATTATATCGTCCAACTGATACAGGAGCCCAGGGCAAGATCTCCCAGTGGCTGAGGGAGGTGTCATCCACATGGGCCTGCACCACGCCAGAGTATTACAGGCTTTAATTTTAACAGCAACTAATTCTAAACACCCCCTCACTTTTCTGCCTCGGAGATGCTGCCTCCTTGGGTAAAGGCATCACCCGCTACTGTATCTCATGACCATCTAGAAAGGTCTGAGSTCTCCACTGTACAAGCCGAGACGTACTTCTCGGGAAAGGAGCCAGCGTTCTGCTGCGTTAACCAACATAAACAGCATCCTCACAGTAAAGCTGCTGAGGAGGACAAGTCCAAAAGCAAACTGCTTCCCATCTTGCTACAAAGGTTTTGGGAAGTAACGAGTCACACAGTGGCAAGCGGAGAGGAAGAGCAGCAATTATGAACCTGCTCTGGGGTGAGAGGAGGCTTGCTCTCTAGAGAACAGTCAGCAAAAGGACTCTGTGACAGGCCTGTACGGAAGATAGTTGTGTTCATCTCTTACACCTACAAACTTCAGTGCTTAAAGTGGAAGGACATTATGATTTCAAATGGCCTTTAATGACCCAGATCACCAGCTGAAATACAAAGGGTTTCCAGTCAGACCTGTGTGCATACGTGGCTTTTTACTGATGCTCACCAATGAGCGACAGCTGGGTAAGGCATCCGAGGATCATGGGGGCAGCCATCCTGCACGACTGCTGTTTAATTGGCTTTACTRGCATCACGAAGAGCTGGGTAAGCAGTTGTGTCAAAAGGCAACTGAGAACACAGTGAATGGGAAGGTGCTGGGGGTTTCCCGGAAGGGAGGGAAGCCAAGAGGAAGCCATCCTTGCCTCGTAGGATGTACGAAATCACACACAGACATCAGGGTGCAGCTCTGGGCAGAGTTTCTCTTCGTCTGAATATAGCAGGACTCAGTACATGAGGAAGGACTGCAGAAGGCAGGCCTGCCCCTGGAAAAGGCGGGCAGACCTAAACTCAGACCTAGTTTAGCAGTAGAGTGAATGACCATCACAGTACAAGGGGTCTAAGCCCAGGCCTCACCGCAGTCTACCAATGCTGTAGGCAAGTACCTTAACTAATGTGTCTGTATGCACGAGAACTATTAAACTGGAAGAGCTGAACCAAAAGAGTCCAGTAACCACAAAGCCTATTTGAAATGTTAGCTGAGTATGATTTTGCATGGTTTCCTACATATGTTCATCCAACTTCCTCCAATTATCTAAAGGAGAGATCCCAGTTCTATCCTGGGGCAATACCAGGGCAAAACACATTACTAGTGTTTGTAAAACACTTTAAGGCCTTGCCATGAAAAAGTTTGGCTAAAAAGCATTAGAGCAGGCAACCTTAATAGAAAGAAACCACTGCAGCTAAAACTCAGTCTCAGCTTTCCCAAAGATAGCATTTTTTCCAGTTCTCTGGTGCAGCAATGAGAAAATTACCCTTTTAATCAAAAGGAACCCTAGACAGTATCTGCTGTGTTATGTTCTCTCCCTGAAAGCCTAGAAGTGGCACTAAGTTTTGGCTGTTCTTCATTTGCCTGATGATTCACGTGGCTTTGAGTTCCCAAGAGAATAAGGACATTAGAAATAACGTCCCCATCACTCTCAGAGTGCAAACTCCACCCAGGCCGCTCTTTAGAAACACGCAGAGGCCCTGCAAGGTTGCCCTGGTCTCAGAGCTGGGCTTCACATCCTTTTCATCTTCTCATCACTCAGGTGGCAAGAAGACCTGGCTCGCCRTCCCCCTGCCTTCGCAGCACTGCCTTCTGCCCTCTTCAGCCAGCCCTGGACCGATGGGTCTATTTTGATGAATACTGACTGACTGGGTGCCTGCTATTCCACAGATGCTCYGCTTTAAAAATACCCTGGAAAAGACTACATTCTTGCTACCGTACCTAGGCCTCTCTGTGTATTTATGGAGCCTACAGTGAAACAAGGAATCTAGAGGTTCTCCCTCGAAGGTACACATGGGCCAACCTGAGAGCAAGGCAAGGCCCAGGCAGACTACAAACTGCACAAACCAGGGTGAAATCCCTGTTGCTTTTCAAACTTCCCAGGTCAGCTCTTACCATTTTGCATCTGTGGCACAGGAACACAGAAAGGCTAGTAATGCTTCCTTATCTCAACAAGGCACAGATTAAATACCATTAAACGGTATGCCAATCTATGGCAGTAGGGGACACCTTAAAAGGTCTTCATCTTTCATCCCTTACACAAGACTGCCGAAGACAGGCAGGTCAGCATTTACTCTTTACAAGTCAACAAGCATGCGCATCAATACAGCAAAACGCCATGGATTAAGAGGTAAAATACTCCCAAAATTTTCATTTCTAGGCCCTGCTGGCCTCCATTGACTGCTGGTTCAATCCAGTGATCACTATATAAATAACCCTTCCTCATGCGCAAGTTACCACTTAGCTTTGGACTCTTACTCTTTCTCATGCTTATATTCATACTTCAGAGATGGCAAACGTCTAAGCAGCACTCAGTCTGCACGACTCTTCCAGACCTTATTTAGAGACCACTTTGAAATGCCACAATCCTGACACAGACTGAGAAGCAGCATGGCAACGACTCCACATCTGTTCTCYGAAGGAGAAGGATATAGAGCGTGTCTAGGAGCTGGTCCAGCCATGATTCTGGGTGTTAATTACAACTTGATCCCTCTGTATTCAGGTGGACTACAAAACTCGTCATTACATCTTTTTTGTGTTGATACGAGTATCCCATTTTTACAAAGTTTCTTTATCACTAAGCTGACAACAAAAGACCAAAATCGTGTAAAATTCCTCCTGCAAGCTACCCCACTCCACTGAGCCCCCTGCTCACTTTCCTTTCCCAAGGAAAGTCTGAAGTAATGATCCTACTTAAAAGCTTTAGACTGCAATTTTCAAAGTAGGATTTCTGCTATGAGAAAGCTCTCTGCAGAGCAGTGCTGGATAACCAGTAGCAGAATACGCTTCAAGTCTCTGTCAGCATATCTGACGGATCCCTTTGTAAGTAAACTTTTTTTTCAGTCTTTGAGTTTATTCATCAACTTCCTGTTATGAAGAAATTATAAAGCTGCCAATCAACCCAGCTGCAAGCCTGCATCCTCCTGCACACACATCTGAATATCAAAAGCTGAACTCAGGATGCCCAAACGGTTTTGAGAGAGGAGGACCTTGCAACGGGAACTGTTGCAGGCAGGCTGTAACACAGCGGCCTAACACTGCCGGGATTCCTGTTATTTTAACGATCCCAAAGCCTCACCTCAACTTCTTTACATTTTGAATAAAAAACAGCTAGGAAACGGTCRTCCTCCTTGTAAGCTTTCACGTTGTGCTGTAGTTCAAAATGGAGACAAATGTTCTCTCTGCTCTCTTGCAGCAGCAAACCCACGTTTTTTTCTTACCAGGCACCTTCAGATACCGTACCTTGTTGTCAAGGTCGAAGAGATAGGAGTCCTCTTCACGGACATCTGCCTCGGAATCAGATATCAGCTCGCCAACATACCTGAAATGCAGAAATAAGATGTTTGTGCAACCATAAACTTGAGTTTGAACACTCTTCTTACATGCAAAGTTAAGAGGGAAAGAAAGGGACACAGTCCAGCTATGAATCATAAACCTGTAAGTTCGGCGGTGCAGGCCATTTCTGATTTACCCTGGCACACCAAGCTTTGCCAACATAAAGCAGTTAAAATYTGGCTCCAAAATCAAAGTTTTTTCAGGACAACACCTTTAATATTAAAAATTGGTTTTATTAAAAATAAATTTTTTTACTTTTCCCAAGGACTSTGTTTCCTTTTGCAATTCTCTTAGCTGGCCGCAAACCCCAGAACAATCCAGTTCTCYTTATGKTCACTGTCATACTCATGCCCTGGCTCTTCCAAACAAATACTGCAGTATTTGGGCTGTTTACATCCCAAAGCAAACTGTTTTCTGTTCTTCCAGCACACTTTGACTGATTACATATGCTACTTACCTGAAAAAGTCTTTTCTTTTTAACGTAATTTAAAATGTGAGCCTAAACCTTACTTGAGAGCACTCCTCAAAGCCTCTAGGCTTCTTTCTTATCCCTTTCAAACAGGAATCAATCCGAGCTGTGACCCGAGTAACCACCACAGCACTGTAAAACCAGGTGCAACGGTGATCACAACCAGGCCCTCYAAGCACTGTGAAGCACGTTCTCCTTAGTCTGGCCTGCTAAGAAGGACTAAATACATGACCACCTTTCACACTCCAGTCAGATGTCATTTGTGTCACACGAGCCCTAGTTACAGAGCAATCCCCTTTGCGCCGGTGTTCCCACGGTTGTCTGTCTCCATCTTAACAGCTTGACAGCTTTAGACTGTCTTCTACTCAACACTTCCTGCCCTGCTCAGCTTGCAACCAAAATATGAGACACAAGAGGACAACGATAGAGTCAGAGGGAGGAATACAAGACAGAGGCAATAGCAGAGTAGATTCTGGCACGTAACTGAAATCTGCCTGTGCGTTAACAGAACACTAATTAATAATAAGCACAACGTTCTCAACACAAATAAATTCTCTTTGGAACATCAGCAGAGCTTTCCATGAGAGTAGCCATTATAACAGCATTCTGTTTTGGCTTTCAAGGCATTTTAGAAGTGTTAACCAACCATATCCATCTCCCCTTGTGGCTCAAGACAGCATTTAACTCCAGGGCTTAGGAAGAGAAGAGCCATGAAACATTAACCCGGAGAGGCATAATGCACTCTGTGAGAAGGGATCATTTGGCTGCAGCTCCCAAATCCGAGAAATCTTCCAGAGTTGTTAGATCAGACCAGGAGGCTGCTACTTTGGTGTGTAAATCTATTGTTTGCCCCCACCGCATCTTGTTATTTATTAAACACTCCCGTAAGGCTGCAGCATTACTGGAATTCACACACTCATCGGTCACCCGAAGCAGTAGGAAGATCATGGCCAGAAGGGAAATAGCTGTAGCATGACCCAGTAGCCAACGGCAGTTAAAAAAACAGCTGAATAATGCTGCACGGAGAGGCGTTTTGTTTAGGGAGAGTCACTTCAGGTTACAATTCACTGATACAAAAGAAAAACAATCTAATTAGACATTGTTGTTTAGATGTTCCTTTAAAGACCATTCCTGCAACTCATCTTCATTCCCAGAAGTACTTACAAATGCGAACAGTTCCCTTATTTCCAAKATCCAAATTATGGAAGGAATTGCAAGAGTTACATGTTCCTGCTGCAGAACCAAGCAAGAGCACCAGCCCCTTCACTCTTCAAGTCAAGACAGCATTTTTCTTCTCTGCCAAGATGTTCAGCACAAGTGCTGATGGCAAGTAACTGCACCTCTCAGAGCTTTGCACTGCCTCTCATCACTTGAGGCTCTGAGTGCACTCCATGCACAAATCAAGAGCAACAGGCTCCAGCATTTCTCTTAATTTGATGTGGGATACGGTAAGCCTGGCACTTCTCTGATGGCAAGAGTGGCTACAATAGCTGACTTGATTCACACAGTCTCTCATCAGCACATCACTGTTTTGCATAGAAACAAYATATTTGGAAACCAGGGAATTCTGAGAGGGTGCGTGTGCAATGCACAAACCACMCACGTGGGGTAAGGAGCAGAGCAGGACCTCGCRGACCTGTGCTTTCTCCATCCCACTAATTCAAAGGCTCTCCAATAAAAGTACTCAACCAGCTGTACCATTTCTGAAAGGAGCAAGTCTRTTATTTAACACAGAAGCATAAATACAATAGATTCAAAACATTCCAGTGRTTTGAACGCTAACTCAACGGTTAGCACCGGATGAAAAATAACAAGCTGTGTATGACGACAGACTCTGGGTCAGGGAGAAAAGCTGCCTTGAGCACACAGGTTTCCTGAGCGTACGCGAGCAGGCGAGCCTGCAACCCTCCTCGGAGCACGGAAGCGGCAGAGAGGACAACACAGCTGTGTCCTCCAYGCTGAACTGCTGCCGTGGGGACCGTACCGCAGGCCCTTCGCGGTGGGGTGATGGCAGCTGTGCTCACACTGCGGCCCGGGGAGCCCTTGAGACAAGTGGTGAAGGGCTGGCTGGGCGCAGCGTGCTGGCTTCGCCTTGCTGCCTGCTGCCAAACGGCTTCTGAACACCGCTAAACGCTTCCTACAGAAGCGCCTGCCGAGCCCTGCCAGAGGGGCAGGCTGCAATCAGGAACAGGGAGGGAAGTAATTTTTGAGATCACAAAGAAAAGCTGAAAGGCATTTCAAGCAGAGGGCAGGCTGAAAATGCAAACCATATGTGTGTAAGGARGACGTTTACACACACAACAGGTTTGTCTGCACAGGCGCTAAGCATCAGAGGAGTTTTGCAAAATTAAAACATTTGTGACTACTCCAGACTTACTCCCCATGTGGGTATACACATCAAATTACGGAATAAAAGTCATTTTTATGCCAAAACAGTTAGCATCCTTCCAAAAGCAGAGTAATAATTCCAGTATAAAAACCCAGCAATTCAGGGCACRGTTAATATAAAATGCTGTGCCCCAAAAGCTGGTCCTGTGAACTACTGTGCGCAAACAGCCCCCAAGCACCGTCGCTTCCTTAAGAGAAATGAGGAAAAGAAGAGAAAAGGCTATAGGTTGCATATAAGAAAAACATAGGAAATCAATACAGTTAGCTTGAAGAAGAGGAAAGGTTTGGGGCTGCTGAGTTGTGCAAGCGATGCGTACGTGTGTGAGAGCAACGGGGACAGGAAGAAAGGATGTGCTCGAGCAAGACCCAGACCAGCTCTGTTTGTTAGTACCCAGCTCATTTAGGCAATGAAGACGACAGCAGCTCCTGGCCAAGCGCAAAGGGAAGAGTTAAGTGCACTTGTGGTATCCGAACCCCATCAGCTCTGACGCCATGTACCACGCACTCATTTGTGTTAATTACACCGTCACGCAGAAGTGGCTTTCCTGGGCTGCTTGTGTAAAATTGTTTATTCCTTTTTTCTGTTAACATTCCAGTAGGATTGGGTAAGGTCTGTATTTTGCTTCTTTAGGAGTAGAGTTTGCTGTACCAGGACACACAGGCCTTTTGGGACCTAACAGGGAGCTCTGCCTGAAGAGATTTTAGATGCTCCCTAGGAATGGCTCAGTTTTAAGTTCTACCTCTGAAACAAACATTTCATAGTCTTGTAGCTCCTAACATGAGGTTGCACGGAAGAAATACTTGGCTGATCTACTGTGGATTTCAACCCCCCCCTTTCCCTTTTAGTAATTCTGCAGTAAGTTTTAACTAATCTCCTTCCATCAACAAACTTCTGCATGCGGAGAGTCTGGCCTAATTCAAGATCTTAACTGACTGTAATATCAAAATGAAGACAACACTTTCCAAAATATTTAATAAATTACAGATATTACTTTAAGGCCTAAAAAGCCATGGGGTTCAACGGCAGTTTTTTCCACTTGACATAAATCTTAACATTTTTGTTCCTAAGTACTTTATTGAATCAGGGCCTAGGCATGTGCCGAAAGCCAAGTGCTTTAGCATTTTGCTGAATCAAACTAAAACCAGAGCTGTGACACTGGAAAACCTCTTGATAAGTCAGTATTATGCAGAAAAAGGTCCAGTAAAAAAAAAACATGGTTCCAAATTCCTTTGACCTCTTAAGCGTCCCATAACCATGGCGAACACACAGCTTGAACATGGTATTTTCAGCACAAACTGAATGCATTTCTTCCCCACCCCTTGTCTTTCGCAGGGGTTACACAGAGCCCACAAGCGCAAGCTGACGGCACATCCCAGCAAGATGGAGAGGGATGGAGAAAGCTTAACGATATAAGGAAAAGAACAAACAGAGCAGGAAATGGAATCAGGAAACCTCTTACTGAGGGCAGACAGCTCTGCTTGATGCCAATTTGATTTGCGYGAAAACCTCTGCTCAAAAAGGAATGGAGCACAAACCACCCAAGCCCTTGGGAAGTGATGTCTTTGCGCGAGCCAACGAAAGCTGAATAACTTACTCGCACACAAAGGTTCCCAGTGGAATGTCTTGCATTGTTCGCACACCCCAGCCCATCTTTTGTGTCCGATAAAGCTGTAATCGAGTCCTGGAAAACAGGAAGGGAAGTCCCATTAATGGCAGCAGATGTAGCACTCTGCAGAAAAGACAATAAACCTCTGTAGAAGGAAAAGTGAAAAAATAGCAACCTTCAAGCAGAAGTGCAGTTTCAAAGATGATTTCAGTACGCAACCCCCATCTCACTATCTCACACTGGCGCTGCTACGTACCTGTACTCGCCATTCCCCCAGCTGCTCTTGGCGAGCAGACACACACTCGAGGGGCACTGGCTGGGGCAAGGGGCGGGCGCTGCTATTCCTTTATCCCAGCTGCACTTCATGTGTGTGTGCACCTAGTGACCAGGCAAATTAAAGGCTGGGGAAGAGGGTACGGGAGTGGATGCTATGCTGTCACTCCTCTCTCGGTTTACTTGTGGGATATCAGAATCAGACTACTGGTATCTCCTTCCCTTTCACACCCATCCTCAGCACTCAGCGGGAGAAAGGGAAGGTGGAAAGRAAACTATAGCACTGTAGCCCTAAAAGGAGGTGTGCTGCAGTGGGAAGGCAGGGTGCTTAAGGTGAATTAAGAACACCTTGAGCTAAGTGCTCTGATCCCTTTGCCCTCTGCAGAGGCCAGTGCATTTAGCAACTCCATCATATCCAACTCCCTGGCTGAAAGACAAGGAAGAAATGCTGCAACTTGAAACTTCTTGGTTTAATAGCTGCTCCATGGAATTTTACTGATATAGTTTATAGGCAGAGAAACAACCCTGTAAGTCATTCTGCCTCCTGCTCAGCCAGAACCTGAGTTAAGTGCAGGATGAACAATCTCCAGGGCTAAGGAATGTTCTTTCTCCCCTAGGGAACCAAAACCCACTTTCAGCAATGCAGTTATTGGAATAAAGAGAAATGTGATGCTCACCTTAACTTCACCCTGTTGCTTTTTCCAGTATTTCTCTCCTCTGCCTTCCACCCCTTCCYCCCCTCTTTGCACTGTCAACTCACACACCACCCCCTCTCCAGGGCTGCACCATTCTCCMATACTTGCTCATAGCTCCTGCAACCTTAACCAGGGCAACACACGGTTTCATGGGAAAGACCACTCTCAGAGAAACTGCTTATAACRTTGTACTTCAGGCTTGTGGAAGCTCCCCTCTCTTCTGCCTCGTTCATCACCAGCAGAACAGGCAGCCGAGCTCAGATCTCAGGCTCTGCTGCTGGGGACGATAGACACAACAGAGGGAACGTGGCTCACTTCTCAGGCTCCAGGCTGAGCCGGGTCAGCTTGCCAGATGGAAACGTGTGCACTGCCACGCAGAGTTAATTTGGAGCAAATCTGATAACGGAAGCACTGAAAATGGAAAGGGAGCTCTCCTGTGTCATGCTGCAGACCAAGCACCAGGAGGGTTCCTTAATTCCCCCCAGAGTGACCTCAAGCACAGCTCTGCCAGGCAACTGGCCTTACCAGCAGCTTCCTGACAGACCTGCTCTCCTGGGCTTACGGCTGGGTTTCCAACCCTTCCGGTCTTTCTTTTAGGAAGCAAAAAATGCAAAACCTACAGATCTAATTATACAGCTCCTAAATAAACACCTACATATATACTGGAGGAGCTTGGCAGAGAAAACCAGAGAGGGGTAAAGTTCTGCAGAAACATATCAAACCTTTTTCTAATTTATTTTTAACATTGCAAAATGTCATTGAAACTACAAAGTTTGCAGGAAACTGTGGTCAGTACTATAAAAATTTTTGAAAAAGTCATTTTTTCCAGTAGGATTCTGTACAAATTGGTCCTATAACATTTAATAYAGTGACTAATTTCTCCAAAGCAAAGATCTAAAACAAAACATTTATAATTTTGCACCAAAATAACTGCCTAATCTGCAGCACTAATCTGACATCAGATATTCAAATACTCTGTTTGGGGGGAATCAGGCCWATCATCTGGGAACTTTAAGTGAAGTCTGAGTATGCTGGCCCATATTTCTCATGCAAAGTGCTAACTCACAATATTTCCAGAATTAAGTTTTGGATTTTCTGTTCTCCTGATTTTATTTTCTTCAGAGATCTCCATCTGAAATGTTGCATGTAGGCTGTTCATGGMAACCCACAAGCCACTGAAGTTTTATGGCCAGGCTGACTAAAGAACACCACAGTTCCCACGCGGTRGGGGCACGGTGGAAACCTTAACCGATCTCATCAACCTGCTTCTGCTCCATTTGCACCAGCAGTGCACAGAACTCGCTTTGCTTCCCATCACTCTGCGGTGGCAAGTGCCCCATTTCTGTCTCATCTTTGGAAGTCCTGGCTTTTGTGGGTTTCCAGACAAACCGAGATGAGAAAGTCAGGAAGYTCTCCAGTTTGATGTTATTTTTCCCAAGATAAGCTGTGTTTGGATCCTCCTTCTCACCTGAGCCCATTCTGCACCACCCGGTTCCTACAGGTTCGCCAGCACGAACACGCGTGATTACACTCAAAGATCAGTGGCGGCTCAGCCATGTTGAACTCAGGCAGGAGTCGGCCATCCTGAAGAGGAGATGCATTCAAGACTGGGTTAGTTTTCTGTTCCTGTGACCCTTCCAAACCAGAGGCAGGCCAGAGCAGATTTCCCCCAAGCATAAAACAGGCTAGACAACTGTAACGTGGACGCATGCCCCAACCTCCCCAAACATAGTCAAATCTCAACTACTTGAGGAGGCTCTGCTCTACYTCAACAGTGGCACATTCATCGCCATCAGAAACAGCTGAAAAACCAGGAGAGACTGACTMCATTTTGTTGCCTGACATCACCCTACACACCAATAAAGCCCTTATAGTGCTGTGCAAAACCCAGTGGCCATCATTATCATCATCTTGCAGTGCTGGAGGGGAGAAGCGGACACTTAGTCTGTCTCTGGAAGAAGGCCTAAACTTCCAGTTTACCTTGTATACCGAACTTCTGAGAATGACATTTCTTACCTCCAAAGCCCTCCCCCCAAAARCTACAATTCAATTATGCACCTACCACAAAGGATTAAGAGAGTGACAGTCACAGTTCATCATATTTAAAAAATGTGSCTTTAAGGGCTCAAATGGTGCAATTGCCTATTAACATGTAAGAAAGATGGCCACAAAGCAAAGATGCCAATATTCCCCCTGGGAGATTCACAGAACTTCTGATCTTAGTAGAACCTGTAACCTCAAAACCTCCCTGGAGGATTCAGGCATACTTACTCACAACAAACCAGCCTTCTGGCAATATCGCAGTTAAAACATACTTACTCTGCCTTCATCAGGAAGGATCATAATAAATAAAAAGCAAGCAAAAGACCCCTACTAACCTCCCTCTGTTTACATACTATAGCGCTTCCTATGTTGCTCTGAAATGGAAGCTGATTTCATGCATGGATTCTTTAACGCTTTCTATCACATGGGTATAATTAATGGCTCAGTTGGCATGACAGTAACACAAACAAGAACATTAAAAAGCTTCCCTGAGTAGGCATTTTGTTGTCGTTTTATCACATACATCTCAAAGCTGAGACTACAATGTTAGGCATTTTAAAACAAAATGAGGAGTTGTGCAAGGAACTGTGTTTAAGGTACTATTAAAAATACTGAATTTTGCAAAATTCAGTTTACAAACATTGGTCTAATCAAACATGAAGTTTTATGTCCTCACCTTATCGTACCAGCAACGCATACTGAGTTGGCCACACATGCAGTTACTGGAAGAGCAGTCATCTATACATACACAATACTGAAAGAGATGAAAAAGAGATTTAATCAAAGCCAATCAAGTATAACTGAAAGAGTAATTTCTGTAATTGGGCCAGACAGGAAACTACAAGTCTTCATCTTCTCCTACTTCTTGCTGCAGTGCCTCCCAAGCACCTTCAAAAGATGCCCTTGCTCTAGCTCATTGGCCGGCAAGATAATCGGCCTCAATAATTCAGTGCAATTTTTACTCATTTCTTTAGTTCTGCATCGCCTGAACATCAAAGGACTCCAGCTYGCAGGAAGAGACTGCATACTGAGATGTGGAGCCATCATTTCTCACGGGCATGAGTCCCTAGTTCTACTAACCTTCCTCCCYGCTCTATGAGCTGTAGAGGACAAGAAAAACTCTGAGAAGAGACCACAAATGATGCAATGATMTATCTCATTCAACTCCAGCTGCTTGCCTCTTCCCAGGCAAGCTGTTCCAGCTGCCTTCTTCCCCAGCAGTCCCCAAGCTGACACAGTGCCACCACCAGCTACAAAACAGATCTTGGCCATGGAAAGTTCACTTCAGTGCTGACAGCTGCACCCAGAGACAGGTCACCTTCGTTCTACGCTTTCCCATCCCTGCTTTCACAACTTGGCCTGTTGAGGACTTTTAGTATCACAATAAAGGTCTTGCCTAGACACTGTAAATCACTAGGAAGACAGTATGGGACTGGCCATGGGAGTTAAGGGTTTATGGCAACTGTGTCATTCAGCAGATAGGCTGCTGCATTTTGTCCTACTGCAGTCTTCCAGGGTATGCAGGTTTATGCCAAGCTGACCACCAGGGCAGTGGCACAGTACTCTAGGATATGGAAGACAGTGACTATGTCCATAGCACCTGAGGAAAACTGAAGTTAAAAAAAAAAAAAAAATATGAGCAACACTGCATTATTACTCTCTCAGAGTACTTCTGTTTGCCCTACGGCTTCTATAATCAGGTGGTCTCCAAGCAATTCATTAACTCTCTATATCCAGAACAGAGGGAAGGGGAAAATGGGAGCCACTTCAGCCCTCACCAGATGGCTGCTGCTATGTCTACAGCATGCWGTTGAACATAGAGGTTAGCTTAAGCCTACGAAAGGAAGCAAAGCAGAATCCTGTCTCCTAGATCCAAGAGCTGGAGGAGTTCAGGAGTACAACCTAATGGAATCTGATGGAACTATCAGGACTAGACAGTCCCATTCTGAATACAGAACCAACCTCTTTATAAATATAAAGCAGGGAAGTATCCTGAAATCCCTCTTTTATCCTAATGCTAACACTCCAAACATCCCTGTTCCAAGAGCTGAAGAGGAATGCCTGTTCTCTGAGCACTGCGCCAGAACATTTCTAAACACACAAATCGGGACAACAGAGGAAAAAAATAAAATAAATACAAAGCAAGTACACCCAGTCCCTCACCTGTAAATGAGTGATGTTTCTATCAATGTCCATCGGGGAGGTGACACAGTTTTGTGAAACGTATTTGTAGTTGCTAGGGCAAGGCTCACAGTCCACTGAATTGACGCAGGGAATTGGGATCCTCTCGTAACCCCGGGCGATGTCTCTGTCGGTGGGAGAAAGAAAACTGTCACTTTACACAGAAGTAGCACAGCTCCCCCAGACAAGGGGCCATTCAAATGCTATCCTGGGGCAGAACTACTGTCTTCAATCACTAAACCTTCAAAGCTTGAAAGCAATTCAGAAGAAAACTGAATTAATTTTTTTTTCCATCTTGCCTTACAGAATGTTCTTTGTGCTTCTGAATATTTCCATTTGCATGATGAATTTACAAACCACATTCTGGATCAGCATGTCTAACTCTTGCTTAGCTCCAGCCGACCTTCACACCAGTCCCAAAAGCTAAGCGTACACTTACAGTCCTTTCTTAAACCAAGCTCTCAGCCCCTCCCTTGGAAGAGCTGTATTTTATAACCCACAGGCAAAGACAGCTGGATTCTCACCTGCTCACTACCTTCTCTATCTGGGCAGGCTTGTCAGTAGATGATTCTCTGAGAGTCTTGTTCATYTGCAGAGCCACCCAGACCTGAGAGTTAAGGCTGGAGCACTGGAGTGGAGTCTCACCCTCCTTGTTCTTTAAAGTAACATCCGAGCCACGGGAAAGAAAGAGACTGCAAAACAGCAACACAGGATAATCATCCCCGAGAGAAACTGTGCAAGGGGGAAAAGAGCTGAATCATATTCTCCAGTTAGTCCTTAAGGCATTAGGAAGAATCAATAATAGTGAATAATCACCTGAGTTTTCTTTATTAGGCATGGTTCACTGGATCCTTCTCATTGAAGGTGCTGGCAAAAGCAAGAGACTGAAGCTCCAGCWCTCAGAGGGCTCAGGGCAAATCTCACCTTGCTTCAGGCATGACAACTGGCTTGCTGGTAACTAGCCTAACTTCAAACAGACTGGAAACTCTCTCTGACCAGGAAAGTCGCATGTGGTTTGAAAAGTAGGCCCGAAACAGAAGATTCCCATCGGAAACTGGTATTGGACTTGGTCCTTGTTTATAGTCACTAACTCTTGGGAGTAAAYATACTGAATTTACTCACAGCAGTGATTAAACACAGGAAAAACCCTGTTACCCTATTATGCCACATTAGTTGCAAAAAACCTTTGATCTAGGGTGGCTGACACCTTTGAGCAGAGACACCCACGCTAGGCTCAGCCCCTCAAGCCTTCTGCTCAAGACTCCAGGCCTGCCCCACATTTTCTTGATCTTTTTACACCAGCTCTAGCAGCAGAAAGCAATCCTAGAGCGAATGCGAATTAAAGTAACGTCCAACAGAAGACCTATTTCTGCTCTGAGAGGAAAGAAAAGGCTTTAGGGCAAGCAAGAATCAGATCCCTGGTATTTCACTGTGCCTAGGACCAGATCAGGACAACGGAGACGCACAATCTCCATCCCAATTTTGGTTTGTGTTTAAATGAAAAAACATCTCAAAGTCTCTCCAGAGCTCATCAGCCAGCACCCAGATAAAAAGGAGTGACCAGAGGAAGGAAGGGAAGTGGCGAGGCTGGAGCTATACTTACACAACACACTCATAGCGGTTCTCTCTGGCTGCAATATGCAGGGGTGAGTCTCCGTGAATATTCACTGCATGTAAATCACACTTAGCAGCCAGCAATATCTCCGCTATGTCAACACAGCCAGAAAAAGCAGCCCAGTGCAAACAAATATTTTCCTCCTGGAGGGGAAGAAAGCAGAGTAGAGGCTGTTTAGTGCATTAAAATCCAACTGCTTTGGGACTTTACCATCTTTCGCTCTACATCTGGGGCATTCAACATGTGGCTTGACTTCTCCCTCACTAGATTGCTCATTTGAGCTGGAACTACAGAGGCAGCAGGGAATTCTCTGCACAGACAAGCAGAGAGTTCTCGCTCCAGCCACCTCCATGCACAGAGGATGGGGAAGCTGCACACAAAGAGGTCCATCACTTCCCTTATATATG
Source organism: Rhea americana (assembly GCF_003343005.1). NCBI lineage: Eukaryota > Metazoa > Chordata > Aves > Rheiformes > Rheidae > Rhea > Rhea americana. Next base: position 3,664,624 of record NW_028186768.1, read on the forward strand.
CAGGCAAATTGTCTGTCTCTAAGCCACAGAATAATCTGGATCAATCCACAAGAGAGGTGACAGACATGAACAAACATGCTGGAAAAGGCTAGAAGTTGAGCTATCCAGCCTAGACATGCAGCAAAGCTAGCATGTCTCCCTGTGCTGTAAAATTAAAAAGAGAAAAAAAGAGCAGAACATGAGCTGTAGGGTATATGAAGGTGCTAGAAAGCAAACCAGCAGCCACAGGAAAGCAATCAATTCGACTTCAGGCATCTCTTAAATACTGCATGTACTCATCTCTCACTAGCAGCACTAGAAATAGCTGAACACTCATCTTTTTGATAGAGATATTTTAAGCGATGATACTCTGTTTTTTGTTACAGTGCAATTTGCAGCACACTTCAGAATCCTTCCACACGACAAGCTCTAAAGATGCCGATTAGAACAGTGCAATGATAGTAATGATCACGTAACTTTTTTTTTTAGGCAAAAACAAAGCACATCCTATAGTCATTTGAACTTAACTCAGATCTTTCCTTAAACAGGGAGGTTATTAGCATATACCAGGAAGGTGGGGGGACCTTTTTCTACGTGGTTTCTGCCTCCCATTACAAAAACATCTACAGAAAAACCCTAAGCAGTATTATGTACCAATCTAAAGAAAAAGATAATAGTGGACTGTACACCAAATGCTGCTGCTCGTACGGGTTATACACACAGCATGCACCTAGATTCCCCTACTTTGCTTTACATCAACTACTGCCTAACAGCAGCATAATTATAATCAAACACATTTCTCCTAGAGTAGGATGTTTCTCAGGCCAAGTAACGCTGTCTTTAATGACTGCAATCAGGAGACATCAAACTGTAGCTACAGTAATGGATATGCAATACACACACCTGCCAGGAGGATATTTTTCTAGCAAGTAAATTGTTGACTGAGATGATTTGATTTTCACGAGTTAATGTATGATCTAGTAATTGGTAGCCACAGGCTTCTGGAACAGATCAGACAAGTCAGTCTTTTTCAGAGTCRGTCTTAGGGCTGCGCAGTAATGCAACAACCCAAAAAGCCCCATCCCACTTCGACTTTTGCTCTTATGAACTGCTTCAGATCAGGATCTGCCTCGGAACTACGTAAGCCACCAAGAAATGGAGGCTCCTCCAGAGAAGGGACTTTTAGGCTAGGGAAGACAACTCCTTGAGAACAGCTGGAGCCATTTCTGAGCACAAGGAGATAAACATGCAAATACCTAGTTCTGCCAGCATCCAACAGACAAATACAGAACAGCTGCTTACATCCATTGGATTCAGAAACRGACTAGCAGTCTTGGACAAGAGAACGTACTCCCAAGAGTTATGCTAGAAGGTGAACTTATGGAGGGTAAGGTACTTCATTGCAAACTCTTAATGAGCAGAAAGCAGTGAGGTGAGTTACCCCTCATTTATCAAACTATCTCACATCTCCTTCGGGCAAAAGCTTRGAGTCATCATCATGTCCTGGTTTACACCCAAGCTTACCTTGTGGGTACTTCTGGGGTTTCAGTAACTTTAGTGCCAAAGTGGAAGAAAGAAAAATGCTACTAGGAAAAAAGAAAAGCAGCAGTGCTGATATAACAAATCTCCTACACAGAAGCCTAGAYGCTCTCTCCTTTCTTCCCAGTCATCTCCCCTGTTACTGCCTCATACTTTATCTGTCAATTTGAAACAATTCCTCTCAGTATGGCCAGCGCAGTAGATGTTCAAAGCTGGTGGGCTGATGAAGCTCCCAGCCAAGTTGGACTCACTTGGAGTCAGACTGCTAAGGTATGAAGTATTTCCCATTGTAAAGCTGGATTTACAGAGGTGAAGAACAGACCAAGAGCAAGCTCAAGCATGCTGAGCTGCTGGCTTGGGCACATTCTGTCCACGTTGGTGGCTACACATCTGTTACACCTAGGAAAAAAACAGACTTGGGATATTTGCTAGCAGACCAGTTGCAGAATCTGCCCTATCTAGACTATCTATGCAGAGTACAAGCCTGTGCTCTCCCAAAGGTATGCAGGATACTCCTCCCCTGCACAGCTCAACCGAGGTCCAGTGCACACCAGCCTGTGGACAACATGGAGCAGGTAAATCTGCTTCATATGGAGGATCTGCCCGGTGTCCGACTGACAGAACAGGCACAGCCAGGTGGATTAGCAGCAGGTAGGCAAAGAGCCAACTACAACCTGTAGCATGAGCTACAGGATCTTTAGGTGCTGTGCCAGAAGAGCTGGAGCAAAAGGCCTTCTTACCAACTTGCAAGGCTTCTTCCTAAAATATGGAGGAATATTCTCCTGCGGTTTACTCACCACCTCCAAACCACCTGTGTCAAGGGACCACCGTGCCTCACTGAACTGAGCCTGCAAGCTGCATTCTTGGGCTCAGTTGATTTTTAAACAGAGATTATGGATTATTTCTGAAATGGATTMCAGGAAGAACCTCACATTGTCTCGAATGTTAATGTCCGACCCCTTCGCAAGCAGCAGCTTCACCAGCTCAATATGCTTGTATTCAGTGGCCCAGATCATAGGTGTCCAGCCTCCGTCATCCTGGGGAGGAAAAGGAAAGGATGAGACACACAGAATAGCAAGATGGTCTCCTGTTGAGTACCACAAGCCCCTTAGCAGCCACAGCAGGCTGCACCTTGCTTAAGAGCCACAGACCCCTTCCCTTCCTTCCCTTCTCCATCTCATCACATTCCTTCACTTCTGCAGAGAAAGGTCTCAGGGTCCTGCAGAGCCCAGCACGATTTGAACCAATACACTTCAGCAGACTCTAAGTTTATTTGCAGCTCAGCACACCGCCAATGGATCTCCAGKGTGTTCAAATACAGCTGACTGACCAAAAGGCACAAAGAACATCCAGCTTATGTAAAAAGCTCATATAAAAGATCACTGCGCAACCCAGGAGAGCTGGCCTTCCCCCAGAACAAGGAATACCTAAGGCAGCGTTGCCATACCCTGCAGCAGCAGATCTCTTCTAGGACAGCTTGCCACCTGAGTGACAGGCTAGATCCCAGTCCCTAAAGCAGGTCAGCAACCCCACTCCTGTGCTAGAAGGCAGGGCAGTGACCCAAGGACCCTAGAGTTTCTCCAGAGCCTCCATAGTCAGATTCAGGCTCAAGGAGAAACTGCAAATGGAGGCATATGGAAGACAAGTTTCCATCAGGTCAGTAGAGAGAAATGCCTTCTCTGGCAAGGCAGAACTGGACACTCTTGGCACTGTCAGCCTACAACTTTCCTCAGATTTCTCCTAGTAGCAGGACTGCATTTGAGTAACCACTGTCTAGACAGTATGCTGATAAGACTCAGATTCCTGACCCAAGAAAAGCAGCTTCTGTGACCTGTAGAAAGCCTTTACCTGGCAGTTGACATCCATCTGTCCGTTGGAGAGAAGATACTGAACTACATCGTAGTGCCCCTTCTTGGCAGCCAAGTGCAGACACGTGGATCCCTCCGCATCCTGGACACAATCACAGAACAAACGTTCAGGGAACAATCACCTCTCATCACTTGTCACATCTACTCAACAATAATCATACTTAGCAACATCAGAGAGACAAGTTTATGGCCACAGTAGAGGACTCCAAATGCCTCCGGCCCACTGCCATGTGGTTAGAGAGCAGCTGCAGCCAGTGCAAGCCCTGAGCGTAGGGAGTATTACACAAATCTCAGTCATACAACCAGTGCCAACCACGGAAAGAGGTTGCTCTGCAAAATCTGGGAAGGGAGCGTCATATCTCCCTGGCCAATGGACCCTCTTCAGCTGCTGCGCACGCTGGAGAACCAAGGGGAGACCAGAGTTCCTCTACCGAGGCAGGGCCTCTGTAGAGCACTGCACTTCACATCATAAAAGCAGTCTTTTCTCTACCAGAAATGCCACGCTTACGCAAGTTTTGCTGTGTTCGTTAGCACATGCATTTATCCCAGCACAGCTGCTCTGCAGAAGCAGCGGGACAGAGGGGTGCGCTGCAGAAGGACAGAAAGGCCAAGTCCCCAACACGCCTGCACTCATGTACAGAGATAAAGGATAAAACATAATAGTAGAGGTTGAAAAGAAAAATGCTTTTCAGAGCTCTGAATACAGAGTCTGATGTAGATGGACAGGTTGGGGCTCTGAGTCATGATGGAGACACTCCCACACTAACACCAAAAATCTTGGCTGGAGTCTGATTTTTATCAGACATTTATAGCCTAAGAGCTTAGCATATAGGAAGGCCCAAAGACCAGGAAATAAAAGGAGGAATGAGAGACTGGAAAACAGTATGACTGCTCCATTCGGATGTTGCTCCAAACAGAGAGCATGGCTCAGTGCTAGGGAGCAACTCACTGAGCAAGGGCGGAAAGTTTCAGGTCAGGGATTATACTTGGGGCAAACAAGAGCTTTCTGCTCTCCCCTAAATGCCAGACACACATCTGAATGATGCCATGGCTTTCCCCTTAGACCAGTATGAGATAAGGGCAGCTTCTCAACCTTATGGAAAACAGGCATATTTTAAAATGAAGTTCCTGAGTGGGGCTATTATGTCCTATTAACAGAATCAGCACCTTCAGCATGAGAAACCTCCACCCCTCATCCTGCTGTTCTCACTGTCCCCATCCACCCAACAGTCCTGCTGCTCCAGGCTGGTGACAGAACACAGCGGTCAATTCTGTGGTTATTCATAGAAATGGCTGGAGCTGATTTTATAGCAATGTTGCTAATTTCAAAAGATGACTAATTTGGTACAAGAAACTAATTAACATAATAAACTAGTCTAGACTTCAGAAGTATTACAGTGATCTCAGGCTTCTAATTTGCTTTTGCAAGCTCAAGATTTTTTCCTTCTCTGCACCCTCACAAATGAAAAATCTCTTTTTTCTTTGACATGAATAATCAGATGAGAGATGTCTGGATTACTCCAGGATGCTCAGGACAGCGGCTAGCATGAACCTACAGGTGTTTGCCCTTTCCTCCTTCCTGGTATGGAACTAGCCTCCCAAGGAGCTATCCAAAGACTCACGGATGGACTGCATTTAATAGCTCAGGCAATCCTCCTGGCCCCAGCCCACTTCCCAGTGGACAGAGCATCCCATCCCATCTGCTGCTCTCCCCAGCAACACCACGGGYGTGAGCCAACAGGGGCAGGTTGTAACAATACAAAGTTCACGAGGGGAGCGTCTGATTTATGGGACTAATAAACAATCTGTGTATTTTCCAARATTGCAAAGCAACTACAGCATGTTAAAGGCAAACAGACAGCTGCATTTTCTAGTATTTGTTTAAATTAAAGGGTAGAGAGTTTAAAGATGGTGTCCAATTTTGCCACTGCAGTGTGGCTGTAAGAAAAAAAAGCACATCAGGCCTTCAGAAAGCAAAGCTTCCTCTGTCCTTTTTGCTAGCTTTGTGAGCACCTAATTACCAGCACATTTTAAAATGTCACCACAAAAATCTCATTAGAATATGCACAGAAGGAAACCTTGAAATGAGTAAACTCCAAAATCATCGCAATGGTTTTGTGACACTAGTATCTAGAGACTCCATATGGGATCAAATGCCCACTATCTTGGGTGCTGTAAACTGACGTAGCAAGTGACAGCACTAGCCCCAAACTGCTCACAGCTAGCCCACTGRATCATTAAAATACTACTACCAACAACCATAGCCTTTCCAAGCCTTCGTCCCCAAGACAAACAAGTCCATCTCCCCTCTTCCCATGCGCTTGCATTCAAAACTTAAAATCTCTCAAGAAATAAATGGCTGACAGAGGCTTCTTTGGGGGAAAAGGTAAGGAATAAACTGCTACCTTAGGGTCTACTAGTGCTCCAGCCTTGATAAGGTATTTCACAGTTTCCAGATGGTTGTTTTCTGCTGCTTCCATCAGTGGAGTCCTCTGGTCCTCTGAGCAGGTGTCTATATTAGCACCAGCCTGTTAGGAGGCCAAGGCAGATACACAAACAATTACAATCACTACTGTTTAGCAGAAGGAGGATGTGGGAATACAGATTTAGCAGCAGGTTGTTTCTCAAATTTAGCCATAAAAACTAGAAAAAAAGGGGAAAAAAACCACACACACACAGGAAAGAAGGCAGTCAAATTTAACCTGTTCTGGAAAGCAATATTCACTGCCTGCCCTCTCTCCAGCCTTCAACAGCCAATAACCACGGTATAACGAAGTAAACTGCTGGTGTTAAAACAGCTCGTGTTATTAATTCATTCTGGAACACTGCTTTCTGGATATCATTTGCACAACATTTCCAAAAAACCAACCTCCTCCTTATTTCAGAAGCTTTATTTTCCCTAAAATACCATTTCTGCAGACCTGAGAACAAAACAACCAGTTCTTCCCACTGTCACAAGCAGTTGAAACAACTTGCTGGTGGCAACCAAGGCAGGAGTTCTAAAAAAATTCTGGCRATCAGCTATTTCTGTTGAAATCAATGGTAACATTTCCACAGTCTTCCCTGAGAGTACATTTAGTTCRATATGGAGTGCCTTGGACAAAACCCTTACTCTTTTCCAAAACACTACCGTGTCAACTGTTATGACTACTTTAATGCTTTGATTTAGCTCAGTAACTCACACAACACTTAAGAAAACAAAAGAAAATCTCAAACCTTCTGGTTCAGAGGCAGCACAACTCTTGGCAAGTTGAGTGTGCATCTATGAGCGAAGCAAAGACCTGTTTACAGTAGGAACACGCTGACTCAGGCTCACCTGGCATGAGGAGATGGCCCCATTGCTTCCAGGTGCCTCCCAGTGAATGCATTTGTTTTGATTACTTTTAAATAGCTGCAACAATTCAGGCTAGAGAAGAGGCATTTCAAGTTTAACGAGCTGGGGACATTCCCAGCCAAAGACTGCGCAACTGCAGTACCCAGACATCAGGGAACAGACAGGATGATGAAGGATCTTGGAAACAAACTAACCCTTCCGATACTCAATTCCAATTGCTTGTAACATCTTGCAAATCATGCAAGTCATTCCATTGCCTTCACACGMAGTGACTCTAATGAGTGAAAGCAGCAGCTGGCCCATAGCTCCGTCTTCAAGTAGCACTTCGAACTCCGATTCTGAATGCCCAAACCAGCGTCTCAGCAGGCTCATTTTCAGAGATAGCGATATTGCCACATTCGCGAAGTCCCTTTAAGGTTTCCCAGTCACACAGGGCAAACAAAACATACTGCCAGTCACTCATGATGATTTCAGAATCTTTTAAAAGCCTTTTTTTTTTCTCGTGCCACTTTGGAGCAGGATCAGCAAGAACACTCCTACTTTTTCTGACTGTCTTCTCTTATTCAAACTGAATGGTAAGCCACATGTACATCTTTCTCTTATTTTGACCTGCGGGATATTTACATCGTAAAGGAGAATCCTGCTGGGGTTGCTCAGTTTTTGACAGAAGAGGAAGAAAGGAACTATTAGAAGGGCACGCTCTAGAGCCTAACCACCTTCATTACAAAGAGTAACTTTGACAGCAGCTTGCAGATCACCTGCAGGCTGCCCATGGACAGCTTGTGCTGGCACATCTGGCACTGTACTGAACTACCAGGTGTGTTAGGCATATAAGTTCCCACACACTCCAGAGTGCCCTGCATCAACRCTCACATGCTCACTGTACGATCAGTGAAGCTCACTTGGAGGATAGCCTAGAATGCTTTCGTCACATCRTCCAAGTCTTCATGCTACTCTCTCCATCTCTCTACTCTCAGCACACCCTGAGAACGAAGAAGTTTTTATAGGAGGGAAGTTTCAGGGTTAATTTCCAAGTGCTCTTCAGCCATGTGGGACAGCAGACCAAAAACCATACAAAGCTGTTTGTCCCAAAAAACATTAAGTGGAGACGAACCTGAATCAGCATATGGCAGATGTCCACGTGGCCAGACTCAGCAGCAGCATGAAGAGGGGTTCTCTTACTCTGATGCTCCATTTTAAAATTAGGATCAATTCCATCCACTGAAAAACAGAACAGAGAGACTTTCAACCACAGTTCAGAGATTAGAGAAAAGTATAACAACAGAACCAAAGGTCTCAGCTAAAGGCTTTTAAAGATGWTGTTTCCAACCCACACTCAGCACTTCTCACAATTCACTACGCACCCAAATAAGAAAGCTCTCAGGGTTGTCTGATGGACGTTTGATATGCAAGTCCTCAAACCAAAGACTTCAGAAACAACACGGAATTTTTTTTTTTATCTTCAAGGCACTATAATTTCTACCAGAAATTTTTAGTGAAATCCACAGTGTGCTGACCCATCTAGAGAACAAAAAACAGCCACTGCTTTTGTAGAGCTCAGGCAGGTATCTACTGTTTGTTAGCCCAAAGGCCATCTCCATYTCTGTCAGATTCGCAACTTCCAATTGCTCAGAGTAACAAAAACAATCAACAATGTAAAAGGATAAAAATGAAAGATTTGCTGCTTTGGAAGTTGGAAAAAATGAGGAATCAGTACCACCTGACCTTTCCTGCTTCAAGACCACTATYAGCTGCTCTTAGTATTAGTGATCCTCTTTGCACCCCTGCAAATACAGGGCTCCAAACTGGATGAAGCTACTCCAATTAACACCGGCAASAGATCTTGCCAGCAATTCTCACAGCTGATGACAGCCTGACAAAGATACCTGCGAATGATAGTATGTTGCATATGAAGCTATACTTAAGTATCAATGAATAACATTTTTGTGTTATTAAAGACACAAACAATTAAGCTAACATTTGCTAGAAGAAAAAAGAAGAATTTGATAAATGAAAACAACAGAAAACRTCTAAAAAACACATAATGCAAAGTACTGGAGTGAAAAGGAAGTGATCCCAAGGAAATGCTGTGTCTTTCAAATGGGGAGACTCCTTGGGAATATTTGTTGATTAAAGAAATCTCAGTAGTTCAAAGTCATCTGGTGACAGACAATTATGCACCTCAAAAAAAGCCGTATGTATTCAAGCCTTATGTATTGAAGATCTCTTCCTTTCTGTTCTCTTGCTGATGGAGCCTAACTTAAACGCACTCACATCTTTTTACATCCCTGTTGGATGCACAACTGCAACTATCCCACTGCATGGAGAGACAAAGTTCTGTCAGACCAGAAAATCAAGTGTAGGTCACTTGAGGACAGAAGGCAGCATCTCTGGCTGAAACTGAGTCCAAACGCAGAAGCAAGTTGGGAGCAAGTCCACTTCTCAGAGAAAGATGAAGCCATTTCAAATGACACGTTACTTGCCAAAGCAGTTTTCTCCTCCCACACCACTCACAAGGGGTACTGGGAATATGACGTGCTGCCATGCTGGGAACTGGACTCCAGCAACTGTCTGGCAGGAGCTGGGAGTACTGCCAAACACACAATGTCCTGGGAAAGAGCCACTTACCCAACATAAGCAGGACTTTTTGCAGCTCTCCTTGCCTAGCAGAGAAGTACAACTGCTTCGGATGGAACCGTAACTTCTTGGGTCTGTAGGAGTGGGGAAAGAGGTGTAACTAATACTCACTGAAGAACATTCCCAGAATTTTACTGCACCCCACTACTACGCCATGCACATGGCAAACTCTTTTCCTAGGGTACAGCTCTAGAATGCCAGTAAAACCCAAGAATATCAGCTCTCCAGAAAGGTACCTTCAGACTTGCACCTCAAACCACAACAGCCTTGTTCTATCAAGGGTATCTATACATTAGTGCTAATTAATAAATTCTGGATTTTAATAATGGGAATGGGAATTCCTAGTAGTTACAGCTGCAACTGGAGGACCAGGGAAAGACCAATTCCTCCAGACAAATCAGTACGACATTGAGAGCTGTAACTGTTTTCTTGACTCAGTAATCTATTGGGGGTGATGAATGACTGAAGGGAACAAAAATACTTTGTGCTTAAGTGGGGCCAAAATCTAAAGAGACTATATCTCAGTTTTCTCTGTAGGTCAAGCAACAGCGCCAGAACTGAAGAGATGCAGAGGCCTTTTCTTACTTTTCAGAATCCAGGGCAATTAGGGCACTTTCCAAAGTTTCTTTAACTGGTCCCTGGGTGAGGCTAGTAGTGGGCTTTGGAAAAACTGAAGACCCAGCCATGTCAAACACTTCAGCAGCTGAACTTTCCGGCTTATCTTCCTCTGACAACCGTGTTCCAGTGCCACTGAAGTGAAGAAGTGAGAGAGAGCCAAAGCATAACCATTAAAAATAGACAAGAGTATGTATATCTTATGCCAAAGAAGGAAAGGAAATGTCCTTAAAATGCAGATAGCTTAAATGAATTCGCAACAAAACCGATACATTTTACAGCCCCTTCAGTAAGAAAGAACTCCTGCCCCAAACAGGAGTTGCACTACCCTCTGGTTACATTTAGATGTAGCCTGTGTGACCGGAAATGGAGGAAAATAGGGCTGAGGACACTGTTCCACTTACTGCAAGTCATAAATGCCATCAGAACATCAKATCACCTGGAAGGCCAAAGCACTTCTCGGAAAACAGCTCAACATAGGGATGGTTTGATGTTTGTTTTCCTCTGTGTTCTGGTTCTCTCTTTGTACCTGTCCTGATTGCTCTGAGTTGCATGCCATGCTAGGCACCACATACATTTCCCTACCTTTCCACAAGCCCTGGCAATGCCAAGCCATTCCAYTATTACTCCAGTCCTAACAACAGGAGGCAGGAACTGTATCAACTTCCACGCCCTCCTAGCTTCATACCTCAGTCACCCACCTCAAGCCCGCTACCCCAGCTCTCCCTGTGTGGCTGTGCTTYTCTCAGAGATAGTGAGCAACAAAGAATATGCTTGTAGATTACAACAGCTGAGTTTGGCCGGTCAGAGGCAGACAAGAAAACACTCTGCTGTGTCAGGAAGAGCATGAGGCTTCAAACGCAAAACAAAGTCCAGGRCAAGGCTTGAGGTTGCCACGTGCTCCCAAGCTCACCTCCCCGTCGTGGTGTCAGCCCTTCCCTCCACAGCTGCTGGTTTCTGCTGCTCATAGGTCAGCGACACTGTCGAAGTCGTGTCCGCTTTTGCTATTGTTACCTCCTTCGCCTTCGAGGCCTCTTCCCCACAGTGTGGGCAGTAGCTCATGTCATTGACCTGGGAGGCACAGTTCTTGTGGAAACGGTGGGAGATGCTGCTCTCAGGCTGACACTCCATGAAAGTGCCCTAGAAAAATCACATAGAAGAAATTCACACCTTGGTCACTATGTGCCTTCCCGCTTCTACGTGCTTCATCCGCAGATTTCTTTAATACTTCATTCCTCACCATTCTTGTCACCCTTTCTCTTCCAATACAGTAAGCCAACACTGCCGCTACTTTAGAAGAGAATAAAACCAAGGTACTGGAACAAAATTCATTTAGCTAGGGACTGCAAAGTAAGTTTTAATTGCACTCAGGAAACAGAACCAAGAAGACCCAATTCCCAGCTCTTCCCTCTAACACTTGAAGGTCTTCCTTATAGGAAGATGTGCCAGTGTACTGTAAGGACTCCCCCAAAACTGCAAAGGAAAACTTTGTATCTCTGTGCTAAGCCAGCATGAGAACTACCTAACAAAGCTGTACTCAAACCGTTCAAGGGAACCACACTAATGTAATTACACCAACTTGTTATTCCAACAYAACCAAAAGCATGCGGCTTCTACGCTTGGACCAGCCCTAAGGATCTGTATGCTGTTTAACCCCAGTAAGGTGGCCAGCTGCTCCTTCAACGGACTTGAGCAACATTTCTTAAAATTATTTTCCCTTTCCAGTAAAGTCTTCTGAACTGAAGGTACCCCAGAAGTCATTACTCTACGACATTAGTGTTACCTAAAGCCCTCCTGTGCTGCGTTATTAGTGATGGACAGCACAGACTCAAACACTCCTAGCCTCACCTCTATGAACTATGACATGTCATTTAGAGATGTAACCTTTCCTTAAGGAAAGGTTAGTTAAAGCCCTCTTTCCTCCTGAATTCACAGTCCTCCAAAGAAATCTAATTACCTTTATTTCAGCTTTGAAAAATGTCTTTAAGGGTTTTGAGGATTTTATCTTTTAAATGATCTTTGACTCAGCATGAAAACTCATGATGCTTCCACTTATTATAGTAATGCTTGAGACTACTGTAGCATCTTTCCTTCAGTCATCTTAAACAGCACTTCACTAACACCAGACAATTAAGCTTCCCAATCACCCTATGAGGCAGAGAATTGGTGTTCTATCAGCTTTACCAACAGGGAAATTAGGATACTGATGACTTAAAAGGACTAGACTAAAGCTATTAAAAGTCTTGGTGGCAGAAGTAAAGAAGAAGTGGGAGATCTGAAGCACTGTCTTGTTCCAATGCCATCACTTAGGTTCCCCATCTAAACCCTCATGAGCTGGTCGTGGGACAGAACCACTTTGCATACACAGACTGATTTACAAAGCAGCCTAACATAACTTTTGATGCGACTGACCTGTGCAGAGGAAGAAAATAAATAAAAAAAAAAAACTCACTCCAAAGAAATTCCTAAGGCCAGACATCCACTGTGGGAAATCACAATGAAAACCAGGCAGTAACATCTCCTGGGGTCTCCAGGGAGTTAAAGGAACAACTTTAGCTACCCTCAAATACATTCCTCTTGTACAAAACACCATCTGACGTGCTGTGGAAAGAGGTGGAGCTTATGCCAGGAAGTCAGTAAACCCCTTCAGGTACATCTCCACCTCCGACTCTTTCAGCTACTGTGACAGGCACCCCCTTCCCTAGATTGAGAGCACGGACTTACTGCAGTGCAAAAGTATCCACAGCCAGGGCAACACTGGTGTTTCACCATCCTCCCTCTATGGTCCTCACACAGCACCAAAAGCTGGACTTTGTTAGACGGGCGCATCAGTTCATACTTAACCACACTGTTTGTGCATCGGCCCAGCTGGAACAGGAGAAATTAAAGGAAATGAAATTACTGGAGACCAAAACACTCTCTGTGCTTGTGCGGAGGAAGATTTTGCACACTGCCCTGATGAGCCCTGGCTTTTTCACAGTAATTCAGATGTATGCCAGATAGCATTAGCAGTGCAGCAGGAAGCTGTGAAAGCTGCTCTCACAAGAAGAAATGCATCATTTACTAACTAACATGCATGTGGCCCAGAGTCGTTTGTTCCTTGCAAGAAAAATCATAACTGGAAACGCACAACAGTCAAGCAGCCACAGAATGGGCAGTCCCATGGGCCTGACTCAGACAACATACGCTCTTATTTTGCCAGGAAGAGCGGGTGTCAGTGACCAAGAGAACAAGACCATATGCACTAAATCTTGTTACTGTTCAAAAGTATAAGTCACAGAAAGATAAAGGGGAAAATAACAGCTCTTCGCTGCCAGCTAAGTTTTCGTCTGTACTGGTTCCAGCACTGGCCCCTGCCCAGACCACAGGGACAAACAGCCAGGCTTCACCAGAGCTCAACTGAAGTTACGTTTTGAGTATGTTTTCTAAAAAAAAAAATGTACAATTTCAGGCTTAAAAACCTGTCTTCTCTTGCGCTGCCTTATTTTACTTATGACAGCAGGCTCTATAATTGGGATTCACTTTTCCCTACTGGTGTTACTCACTTTGCTGYATCAGAAAGATCAGTGCTTCCTTCCACTGCCCCCATTCATACCGCTACAATACTTCCACATCCTAGTTGCCACCTGCTAGCATGACGCAAAACTGCTCAGGTTCTGTAAGTTCGTCTTTGTAATGCCTTGCTCCCTCCAGATGCTTAACAAAGGACTTTTAACAAACTAGAAATTTAAACGTGAAGGCTTTTACAAGGAAACGYCCCTACAAAAATCCGTGCAGGGTTTATTGTGCACTGCCGCCGTGATCGAAGGGTCAGGAACAAACACAGGGCCGACTCACCACTAGCAGACTGCGACTGTCCCTCTCTGTCCAGCTGAGCTTCTACCTGCTGCTTGTTCTCTGCCTAACTAGACTCCTTCCCTAACATATCTATGTATTTTTTAACTCCATTTGTCCTACAGAACCAACAGCACTGCAGAGAACAGAACAGAATTTAACCTGGCTTACTGATTCACCGATATTTTGTCTCTGATCCAAGTTACCCAAATTCTAGCTGCAAGGTCTACCTGTTGTGACCCCTTGGCTACAGTGATCACTGTTAATGCAGATCCTAGAGTTTGCAGGAGTGGCAGAAAAGAGGACAATTCCATTTACTTTACTTATGAAGTGAGCAAATGATGAACTGAACGCGTGAGAAGGAGCACTGTCTGTGTGAACAAGTCCTCCCTGTACTATTATGTCACACTTAATATTATTTGTCGGAAACTTTTAAAAAGTCTGAAATGATTAATTGCTATTTTCCAACCATTACAGAGTACAGCAGAGCGCTCATAACTATTTATAACATTATCCAAGGACATGACAGTTGGGAGAACCTACAATTCATACATACAATATCCTTATAACATCTATGAGTCATTTAATATCCCTCTATGAAAAAGAATCTAACAAAGCATGGCCTTTGCTATTCTCTCTAATCTATCTGGGGAAAGAACGATCAAACAACCATATGCAAGAGAAACTCTTTCATTTATTTTTATTTCGAAACATTGGGGGACACTAGTCCCYCTCTCTCCAAGTTTCCAGGGTGTTCTCTCTTTAATAAATCAATATTGCTTGCCAGGCTTTGGAAATTCCTTTCTACATAGGATACCAGCACATACTAACAGAAATAGAGCTCACCTCTAAATTTCATTACTTTCCTCCCTGTCTCTCTTCATTCACCCACCCTTCTCCTGGGAACCCACAGAAGAACTAGGAAGATTTTGGCTCCCTGTCCTACTATCAGCAAGTATCAGAGTGGTACAGTGTGACTGTGTCTCAGCTGCAGCTTAGAAGAAACACAAGTGCCTTCCAGGAAAAGGAGGATCRAAAGAGTTTGCTTCTGTCCTGAAGTCTTACTTTCCAAAATCTAGGAGGGAGTCACTTCTGCCACTGACTTCCACACTTCTGGAACCAGCAGAGCCCAACCAGCCCAGCTGTAATCAACTGAAAGTCATCAAGTGCAGGAGTTTTTAGTCAGCCAGACCTGGAGGCAGTGCAGGGTTGCCAGGACATAAGAAGCTTTGTAACAGAAGCCTCTTCGGGGGAGGAGGAAAGAGGAAGGCTGGGAGAGACTGAGCTGGTGGACAGCATGCCAAGTTCCAGAAACTCAAAAGCTGGCTACGGGAAGGTTTGCATCAGCTCCTTCGTAGTCAAGGGAAACCAGCTCTAAGCTTGCTCTGATTGGATTTTCTCACTTTGATGCATGCTAATGTATTTTAGTCCACTTTGCCTGAAGTATGTCTGCTACACCACATAGGCCAAGACAAGTAGAAGAGATCCATCCAATGTCTCTTCAACTAGCACACAGACAAGCACTATCTCCTCACTTTAGAGCGGCTTTAATTTGATTGTGTGACACATGTAGAGTGCTGGAGCCTCCAGCTGCAGGAGTGAGGTGTTTGTCTTGCCATTCACATGCATCGGTGGATGCCCAATCTTGCAGGCTCACAGAGCCTTAGCATGACCTGACACATGTTCGCAGCACAACACCTTGCTGGGCAGCTGCACAGCTTTGCTTGTTTCTTTCTCCACAGAAGAAAACTCTGCAAGAAGCTGAAAGACAAGCTCCTACCTCATTATCCACACTCTCCGTTGCCATACACTGGTTGTTGGCTAGCGTGGTAATCTCTCTGCTTTTGGGGGTTTCCATTCGACAGCTACAGAGGGGAACTTCCTGGAGACCATCAACTTCCATTGCTTCAGGACCATTGGAAAGACCTAGAGCGCAAAAGAACAGCAAATCAACTCCAAAGTTATCTTCCAGGAGAAAGGAGGCAGTCGTGTCAACACCACCTGTGGCATCTTCCCGTTCTCAAAGGCTTTAAAGGCATTATCTAAACCATGTGGAACGATCTCTTGCTTACACYGGATGGAGTTTGCAAAAGCATTATGTACTTTGCTAAGTTCAGCCACACTACAGATCTTGGTGCAGAATTCAAGAATAGAGCTAAGAACAGTTTATCCTAAGAAAATCCCAACAGAGAAAAGCAATGATGAAACACAAAACTATCAGTCTAACTTTCCTTCCTACTGACACCACAACAATGAGCTCTGGTACTAGGAAATTTGTAGGAAACCACCTGGCGTTTGAAATCTGAATAGTTATTGCAGTGATAAATAGAGAAGATAAGGAAAGCATAAACTTATATTTGTAGAGGCTTATTACAAAGATGGAAAAAAAATACATCCTGGGACTATTTGGTTTCAGCCAACAAAGAAATATTTTTTTTGGAAAGAGAACAGATCACGGCAAAAAAGCAGCAAAATGTTCCGATATTCCTGCTTTCTCCTCACCTCTTTCCCTGACACTCAAATTTTTAACATTTACAAACCTTTGTAAAGGTTAATAAAGGTTTTTAAGGGACTCGAAGTCTAGTTTGGRGACACAGAGTGAACATTCTTGCAGCCCCTTCTGGATTCAACTTTATTTTGAGGTTACCCATGATTACAAAACCCTGGCTTAATGACAGAAGGATTGCTTTGAATCTCACACTCCTATTTTAATCCCACATAGCTGCAACATTTCTTGCAATACTTTCATTACTCAAAGCAAACCTCCAAACATTTGCCTTGGACCAGCTCACCATGAGGTGTCCCAAGCTTTCTCTGCCCATGCCTACTCTGTAATTGGGCCCCAGCAATAAGGAAGCATAYTGCTATTTTTGAAGCTTTTGAAAGGAGAGTTACTTTACAGCTAAGTTTCAAAGACTCTCAATTCCTGAGGGAGATTCCTGTTTAGCYGCCCTGGCAAAGGCAGCATTCCCCACCACCACCCCCAGACATCCACCCACGGATATGATTCTACCCACCAAGTACTAACCCTTTTCATCGTGTAAGGAGTTTCCTTTAGCCAACAAGTTGCAAGACCAACCCCAGAGAACGGATGGGATATTTCAAGACATACAAGCAAAGGGAAGGTCCTTGCAGCTTTCATGTAAAATCCTGTCAAGTTCTTAAAAATATAAGAGCTTTTTCTAGGATCACAAGTCACAAAGCTCTTTCCTTGCCTTCCAAGCTGTCACTTTCATAATCTTTTTGACATCCAGAGGTTCTGGTGAAAGCATCCATCATCCATCCTGACCCTCCCTTGGTGGTGAACACTCCCACCACTTCTTTGATGCACCTCTATCAAAAGAGTCAAGACAACCTTTGAAAGTGAAAGAATGATGGGGGACAAACAGACGGGATTCAGTTCAGTGACAAAATGCTGGAGCCAGGACAAATTCAGCACTGGGAACAGCAGCCTGCTCATCAAAGGGGTGTCGCCAGAGCCAGTGGCCAGACAGCCCTGTGGCCACACTCCCTTCACCCTCCTCCCCCAAGGAAGCAGCATTTGTCCCTCCTCTCTAAGGACTGATGGGCGCGATCCTTCTACACTACCCGACTACATCTTATAACGTAGTGCACACTTCCAGGGYTGAACAAGGTAACAATCAGGGCATCAGCCTGCGTGCGTAAGGTAATGATTCAAGGAAATGCTAAACAAGTGTTGTCCAAGGAGGGGAGGGGAGCTGCAGAACAAGACAGACAGACTAGGGACAGACAGCTTACATCCTTCATCAGGAGTGTTTTTAAGTCAAATATTGACTCAACTCCAAGGCTCCCACCTGAACTGGGCTCCCTTCTTTAAACCCCACCATGCAGGCCACCAGGCCCAAGGACAACAAAGCACCCACGCTTCCGCGCTGTGCGATCAGCCGCCTCTTCGGCAAGGCACTGCTTCACTTTCTGGCATTAATAGCCACCAGGGGGCATCAACTCAATGCACAGGATAAGACCAGGGAAACAAAGAACCAAAATGGTACATGGCCATATTTAGAAAGCTGACACTCACCTTCCGACTGTGAAGATAGAATTCCCTTCACTCGGAGATCCAAGGAATCAAGAGACACCTCCATGTATTCCATACTGTTCTCCTGGACAGATCCCTCTCTGCCTCCCAAAGATGATTTATAGGCTTCAGCACCTAAATTAAAATATACATATATTTACGTAGTCAAAAAAAAAAAAAAGGAAGGAAAAAGATTGTGTGCATGTCTATAAAGGCCACATTCAACCAAGCAGGCTGTATGCAGGCTCCTCAGAGAGACTATGAGAACAGATGCACATAGAATTATGAAAATACAACATCTGGGCATATAAGGCACAATTGATCTCTTATCTCTTATTTCCTTCTCGGTCTGATCGGAGAGATTTTCCACTTCCACTTAGGAAGGTAACAAAAAAGAATAATTGAGACAAATAAGTTCTGTCTCTGAAAAGCACATCTGCCTGCTGCCGTACTGCATCAGCAGCAGAAGCTTAAATGGCACGAGGAAGGGATGAAACCAGGCTCACCCAGGCTCAGCGCATTCTCCTGTCTCCAACCTGCTGCAAAGGGCTCTAGGTACACTCAGGCCAGACAGAGCAAACTGGCTAATAATGTACATTGTGAAGAGGACGAGACAGGTGACATTCAGCTTAATGGGAGGAGAAAACATAAAAGCCAAGTTCTGGCTCTAAGTGAACACAGCTGCTGCTAGAAAGAGATTGCATGGGGGAATCCCTCAGAGCCTTCTTGGGAATTGTGAATCTCTTCACATTTGCTTGGCTTCCCTTTCTCTCCTGGTTTGCTTCTCCCACTCAGGCTTGGTCAAGAGGCTTGTGTTAGCCTGAAAGATTAGCTGCCACCTTTATTCAAGGCACTGAAAAAGAGCCTGCATCTGAAATGAAGCATCAGCTATTTGCTCTGAACGCGTCCAGTGGCCCCCACCTCTTCCGAAGAAAGGTCTGTGAGTAACCGGAGCAAGTTAGATGACTAACAAAACCCTAGAAGCAGCCCAGCAGCTGAAACGTGGTCCTTTAGCTCAGAAGCAGCTGAGCTGCAGATCTGCTGATAAGAACAGCCTAATTCAAAGAATTAGCAAACACAGAAAACTTCTGGATGGCACTGGACAAGTATGAAATGTTAATAATGAAGCTAAAGGCATAGCTTCATTTCCACAGACTACAAATTATTTTACCGTCTTGTTACTTTTCCTACAGATGAAAAATCAGATCCACTTTCCTCTCCCAGCTTCTCGCACTCCACAGCTTTCACAGGACAAAAGGGACTGCAACCTCTTTAGAGTGCTATGTATTTTAGATTAAACAAGAACGATGACTTGAACCAACATGAGATGGCAAGAGATAGCTAATTACAAATGTTGTGGTACTTTAAGAAAAAAGAGAACGGCACCTTCAGTTTACATGGACAAACATCCACAAAAACCAAACACAAATTACTCCACGGTGGTTTCTTCATTCTCTTTCTGCATCTAACCAATCTCCCTTAGCTCATAATTTATGAGTCCGTGAGGTCTTTTTTGGATCTTCTAAAGCAAAAGTTTACTCCACTTCTTACTTGGGATCTTGAAAAACTCTCTGGTTGGGTGAGAGAGGAGAGAGCAACTCTAGAAGTAAGTTATTTGGAAGATGCTTGCAATGAGCAGCAGTTAGGCTGACCCTAGTGCTTTCTACCAAAAACATAACAAATCTGGAGTGAAAACCAGAACAGGAGTTTGTTTCCATATCTGCCCCAGTACCTCAGAAAAAACAAATGGTTCTTCTGGACATGAACATGAACAAAGGATATTTCTAGGGCATGCCAACAAGACGAGGCTAAAGTGACTTCATATTTATTCTGCTGTAAAAATATGTGTATGAGCAGTTACTGGAGCAGGTGAGATGCAAGTTCAGCCCCTGGTTTACCATACAGCTTAGCCTTACAAAGTAAGACAGAKGTCTGCAGACAGTCACTGCCTTATGGGCCTCAGGTTCTCATCCCTACCTGGAAGGTTAATTTCTGAGTAGTTAAAGAACAAATACAATTAAGTTACCTAGCACACCAGCTTGTTTCTTTCTATTCCTCCGTCTCCTCTTGCGGGTGGGTTTCAGCCATGGGCTATCCGTCTTTCCTTTCCTTTTCAGCAGCTTCTTCTTGACACTGGACTCAGAACTCTGAATAACCAGAGAGGCCATTTGCATGTTAGGTATATTGGTATCAGCAGCCCAGCAGTCCTTCGCACTCATGCTAAAGACCCTTTACATGGCTCAAGTTGTGTGAGAAGGCCTTAGGGACAGGGGGTTTGAAATCAAGTAGTGCAAAGATGTCTTCATAGCTCCGAAAAGGAAACATGAGTACACACGTGGGTGTATTTCCTGTCATTTAAATAGTGCATGCTTCACTTTCTCTTCCATGTACGCTCTTATACCACACTCATCACAGCAGTATCTGAGCACCTTCAGTCAGCAGTGTAAGTATGCAGTCAAAAGCACACTTTTAGCTTTTTTTTTCAGCCCTCCCCAAACATCAACATTGCTCCTCAGTTAGGCTATGGAATGCCAATAGATACATCTGGTACCCAAGGAGGTAGCTTAYGGCATTGGCACAGACCCTGGGGAATTTCATTTTGCAGCATCAGACCGGCCCCCTCCCTAAGCAAGGCCTAGGGTATCCGGTCAACATAACCAAATCATACAGTAACAGCCTCTTCAGTCACACGTATGCAACGCAACTAAGCAGGGTTTGGGGGGGTTTTGGTTGTTTTTTAAGCAGAAAATAGAGTTGTCTGAGGTGGGTTTTCAAAGACAACATTGTAACAAGGAATCAAAACTGCCTTCCAGGGTTGAAAGTTCAAATTGTAAAATTCATGTTCCAACTGAAACTGATAGCTCATTAAAGGATATCCATCTCCCACCAAAGTCTACGAAAAAAGTTCCTGCTACTTTCAACAGAGGCTGGAACAAGGCCTACCTTCATGGCCTACCTTAGCAGGAAACCGATGCTGCACCATGCCCTGTTATCACAGTGACTGCAGTCAGGCAAAGGTGGTGCTGAGCCCTGGTTCTCCGAGGTAGCTCTAAGGCCGTGTTTATACTGCCCTTGATAACTGTGCCTGCGTGTGGGCTTGATTGTGCCTCACCACGTGGCTTAAACCAATTGCATCACACTGCTTGTGGGGGAGAGGTTTGCATTTGAGCCAGTCCCAGACTGCAGAGATGACTGACTCACTTCAGATATGAGCAGAGTAAAAACCACGTCTAGGATGTGCAGATATGACTTGGGAGTTTGGACTTGACTGTGAGATCAACCTTCAGTTTGAGCTAACAACAGACCTTCCTCAACTACCCAGCAAAAGAGGCAGGCTACACAAAACCTGCTGATTTGTCTTCTCTGGCTTTTGTAGTGTCAGAGAACATGGACCAAGACTCTAGAGAGCTTCATTGATCGATTTGTTAAATTCACTTCTACCTTTAGCTCAAAACATCAAGAAAATGAAGCCAAGAATTTTCTCAAGGTGACTGGAGAATTGGGGTGCCTTAAATGCTGGCTCCTCAACTTGAGATGCTGTGGAAAGGGAGCAAAATTTTAAAGTAAAGGGGAGAGTGGGARGACAGAGACAATCAATAAACAGTAATGTCAAAAAAAAATCAGGTTCCCCTCTGTAGCTTGGTCATTTAAAAAATAGAAAGTAAAAATCACCAGCATCTGGTGAAAGTCTTGCCCTAACACTAAAGAAACAAGTTTCTTGGTAGAGTGCCCATATTTGTGGCATTTGTAAGTCTCCCTCCTGATGAGGGCTGCTGGATTCTCTGGTATTGTGAGCTGGTATGGCAGAAAAATGTGAATTTAGGCAGAGGGCTAGGCCAATGGTTTCTGGAACAACTCTACCTGGACTCTGAAAAGACATACTGAGCTTCAGGTTGTTAAAAAAGCCTTGCTGGCTTGTATCACTTGCCAAGTTTGCCTCCAAAGAATTTAAGCACCCTTAAATATTTCCATTAAGGTTCAAATGATTAAAAGTAGTCAACACCTTGTTGAAAACAACAAAAGCTCATTAATTAG
This sequence comes from Rhea americana, assembly GCF_003343005.1. Classification (NCBI taxonomy): domain Eukaryota; kingdom Metazoa; phylum Chordata; class Aves; order Rheiformes; family Rheidae; genus Rhea; species Rhea americana. Next base: position 3,686,504 of record NW_028186768.1, read on the forward strand.
CATCAGAAAGCAATTAATTGTATCACAGATCAAGGTTAAGCACCTTGTGGAAAACAATATTCTATATGTGGGTGGTTTCAAGAGAGTGAATTTTGTCAGAGAGACATGAAACTACAGCGCTTCTCTCTTTCTTTCTGCCAAAGAGGAAAATATTATTAACAAYACAAAGGCTGAAAGATGTATTTAGCAATCAGGCTTACCAAGTCAGACTCATCTCCATCTTCTTCCTCCTCCCCAGATTCTCCAGACTCTTGTTCCTCTTCAGACTCACCATCATCAATCTGCAGCCACCATTTGCCCAAGAACAGAAAGTCAGCCAGGTTAGGTTTCCCAAAGAGGAGCATCCTCACAGCCCTGCTCAGGCTCTGGTTGTCYGACTGCAACGCCCCCCGCAGCATCCAGCCCCGACTTGAGCATGCACTAACAGAAGTTGCTTTCTGGAACAAAAACTCCTAAGGCTTTTAATGCCCATATAATGATACATTCAGGAGGAARGTACAGGGGAAAAATTCCACCCCAGAAATAAGCTTTCCAACTGAGTCTTAACTTCTGTAATTATCCAGAAACAGCCTCATGTCTGCACCATGTTCATGACACTGCTCCATGATTTTTAAGATTGATTTTTAAAGCAATTCTTTGTGTTTTACCTGTCAGCAATAGGCAAGACTACGAAAACACCTCTTACTAGTTCACCGAATCCCGTAACTGAATGTGGTGGGAGTCCTGCAACAGGACACCAAACTATGGAGTTTTATGTAGCAGTGTTGAGACTAGAGGGCGGGAAGGAACAGAAGCTGGTCATCACAAGGCCTCATTTCCACTGTGGTGCTTTCTGCCATCTCATAGGCTAAAATATCCTAGAAGTTTCCTCAGCTCATGCCCCTTTCTTTCCCATTCCACATATATAAAAGAATCCTATCCCATCGCTTCAAGTCCTGCATAGAGCATGTTAATACCTTTCTGGCATTGTCTGCATCAGATGCACTGTCCTTAGAGGTCCTGTTATCATCTGCAGGAAATGCAGCTGGCTGTTCTGCTCCATGATCATCATCCTCTTCCAACTCATCAGAGTCTTCCTCTTCAGAGTCTACATCTATGCTTTCCCCATTCACATGAGGGCTGCCATCACCTAGGTCCTTTTCACTCTGAAAATCAACCAAGCTCATGAGCCACAAAGACTACATCAATTCRTAGCGCAGAACAACTGAATCTAACCCAGACCACCTCTACTGCCTGTTAGGATCCCTTGAAGCTGACAGAGGAAGCTGGCTATGTCTCCCTCCAGAGCTCTTAAATGCTGACAACAAGCCTGGTTGGAAAGCCTGCCATGTGTCACTGCATGCTGTCAATGTGGGAAATGAGGAGCCTAGTTTAAGCTTTTTTTAAGATAATCAGTTGTTTTGCCTTACAGCCTCAAGCGGAACACTAGACAGTCACCTTGAGGACTCCAAAACAAAAAGGTTACCACACGGTTACTCAAAACTCCCCAGGTCCATAGGATGTTTCCCAGAAGGGAAACATTCACTGGAAAACACTTAAGAGATGGTATCTCAACAGCCGCCCTCAGACAGTCATTTTCAGAACTCTCCAGCGAGGCTCCTGAAGGCAGAATGCTTTTACCAGAAAGAAGACTTAGGACTCAAAATGGAAAATGCCAACAGCAACAAGCCAGCATGTTCCTAAAGCCTACCCAGGGGGCTGGTGTGCTAGTACAAAGGAGGTATATGGAGATAACACACATGCTGAGTAGGCTCAGCGCACCCCTCACCTTGGCACCCACAGAGGAATGAGTTATGCTCTTAAACATCTCAATCATTGTTCTCTGTTTTAACACTTTGGTCTTTTTCTTGGGAACCAGGCTATAGGTTCCCATTCTCCGTTTTTTCTTCCGAGATACTGCAGCAGCTGGAAAAGAGAAGCAAATAAACCCAAACTGGACTCAAGAATGAAAAGAAGAAGGGATAGAAAGCAGAGGTTTGTACTGTGGGAAACCACCCTGGAGGCCAGGAACTAATGCTGAACGAATAGAGAAAAAGGCTTCCCACTCGAACTAGTTTTTTACCAGTCACCCAGAAGATGACAGGCACATGCATGTGAACACACAAGAGCTTTTTGCCACTGCTGCAAACTCACTCAAATTCTAAGTATCCTTTCCATGTTCCGTCTGGCCCCTACATCACCGTATATAATACCAAAATCCTTAAATTAGGCTGTGYTTGGCAGTCTTGCTGACGCCGTAGGAGGCTGAATAGAATCCAACTTGCTCAAATATATACTGCAAGACTAGTAATACGGACTTGCAATGAATGCAATCATACAATAACTGAATAACACGTAGGGAAAAGCCACCTTAAAGAGGTGTTTGCCATTTAACCTCACTTCACATCAACTATAAAAGCTGCAGTTTGATTCCTTTCAGTAGTTTGATCAGGTCCTAATTTGGTACGCCTCCCTCCTGCCTTCTAATCTAATCAGCCATCGTATCTCGAAGCCTGATGTTGTTTTTGGAGAATACAAATCAGAAGTATACTTAGTGCAGGCTCTTTCAAGAACAGCATAGAGCAGGGAACAGCTAGCTTCAGCATCAGCAATATCACTTTGCAGCTGTACAGTCTCTATTCCTTGAAAACATTTCTTCCTTTCTAATTCTAATGAAATTTCACACAAAAATCTATGAAGCGTCTCCTCTTAAAAGAATTTTGCTAACTCAATTTTATTTACACAGCTGTAGCTCATGGTAAGCAGTTGTCCCACTGACATATAAAGTCCCTCATAACTGATAGGAACATCTTCAGAATATCACATATGCAGATGGGATTAAAATATCTCCTCTAATAAAGAGTTTTAGTAGAGGAGCAAATTGTTATCCTCGGTCTGGCTGGCGTCTGACAAAATACAGTTCCCTCCGCACACTGCTAAGGGAAGGCACCTGCAGGCAGAAGCTCAATACATCAGACTAAGGAATTCATTCACCTAATCTACACTCAGGCTTTTCACCCAAGACTGCTCCTGGCTTTGTTTCCATCCCACCACAGAAACTATACCTCACAGAAACAACATGTCCCTGTAAGGACTGAATGGCAAGGGCTCCTTACAGAGACAGAGAGCTGATGGACTTCATCTGGGAGGCTACTTTAACAGAGGACTGCAAGGGTATATCCTGTGCTACCCAGAACACCACAAGCTACAAGGAAGTCAAGATGACAAGTAATCTTGTTGCAGTGAAATGGCCAGTTGCAGAGTAGTGGCTAAATGAAATGGCATCCATCAAAAGAAGTCTGTATCAGCAGTTCTACTGATGCTAGTAGAAAAGAACACCTTAAAGGAGATTTGGGGCGGGGGGGGGAGGGAGAAGAATGAACAGAGAGTGTTTCGGTTCTTGTTAGCCTGTCTCATCTCACATTCACTCACTCAAACACACATTTTGCAGGTGGGTGCTGCTAGGGATTTTAACTCTGTCCTTTTTACCCGTCTGCGACTTTGTGGTGGCCACATAGCTCTGGTTCTGAGGTAGTGACTGGTGAAGGCCTGGGAGAGAGGACAACGGCAATGGCTTCCCAAACTCCAAGACATTTTTGTTGCCTTCCTCCTTGGATTCTTTCTGATCTCTGCTGTCTCTTCCTTCTTTGGGGTCTTTACTTGCATGCTGGAAAACAAAAGGAAGTTAAACTGAGCTCTGGCACCCAGAAAACAAGAAAATAAATTTAATGTTTTTCTCTCTCAAGCATAATGACCTGTATTTGAAGATAGGAACATACATTCAAGGCAAAAGCACACCTACTCCTCTATCACATAATGTAACTTTGCCTAAAGACTGCAAAACACACCCAGCCCACTGCTCCTTTACTTGTTGAAGATTGTTCCCTTTGAAGGTGAAAGACTATATCATAGAGACAGAGATGGCATGTCCAAAGTAACTGCAGATAATGAAAAGTATCAGACACTATTTACACAGGCATTTGATCAGTTCTGGAAAAGATGAAAGCAAGCTACAAGTACACCTGTTCCCTGAAATGTATCCAGAGCGCTGGCTATCATGCTGGAGCATGCTCAAGGAACACATTGCAGAGACACTTCAGAAGAGCGGGCAACAACGGGAAGAGACTCTTCTCCTTTCAGGCAACTTTTACCACAACTAATTCTTACAACAGGCTTGGGTTTCCCACCTGCTAGCTTTATAAGCAATATACCACAGTGGAAGAAGCATCTCTGTGGGTGGAAGAAGGTATTCGCCTGACATTGCAGGTTCATCTACAGCACCACCTCTGCCATAGCAAAGACCTGTCCAAGCTGACTTTTAATTAGCTAGCTGAAGTCCTGCAAGCCTAGCCACTACAGCACAAAACGTAGCGCAAATTATGAAAACCCAGTGAAAAGCTGAGGAGACTCAAGAGAATTTTGAACTTGCTACAGCACTCCTTATTGCCCAAGAAAGGTTCCCAACCCCAACTCAGCTTGGGTTCGCTGCAATTTGAGCTTGTACTCAAAACCAATTTTCATCTAGCCCCTCCACTTGTGAAACCAGGATTCCTACTGCCAAATTTTCTATATTGCAGCAGTCAGTCTAACAGCCCAGAGCAGGGGGTAAATGCTGCCATTCTGATTTGACAACATTTTATACTGGCTTCCTTCTCCTGTCCTTAACGTTGTCCTGAACTGATGACCTAGTCACAACCACCTCCTTCCATGCATCTGTCCACTCAACTGTCGAATAGGAAGCAGGCTTTGAAAGAGATGCTCCAGAAAACCAAGAGCACAGTTAGCAGATTACAAGCTCTGTAGTGGCAATGTTTTAGTGCTGCTCCACTCACAGGAAAATAGTTCTTCTTATGGGACCCCTGGAGCAACAGCTGAAACACCAAAACAGAAAGAGGAATCCCGGAAGAAAGGAAGAAAGAGAAAGAAAAGAAAAAAATCTCAAAGCTGCGAGCAACAAAGACATTTTTTAAAAATCTATGTTCAGAAAAGTACTTTTAGACACCGCTTTTGAGTAATGCGACCTTGTGAACAAACAAGGAAGTGAATGATTCTTCTGATTATGACTCTGCCATGTGAACACTGCTGGCAGAAAGCAAGGAATTGGTCACAGACAGAAAAGCAATAATGATAATCAAAATTGACCTGCATAAAAAGGCCATCAAATTTCAAATGATTCCTGCATCAAGTCCGTAACTTCTGCCTGAATTACCACATCTTTTCTTAAAAGGCATCTAGTCTTGAATTAACAATTTCAAAGATGACAAATCCACCATATCCTTTGATATGTTCCAATGGTTAATTGCTCTGTCAAATAGTTAAACATATTATGCTTTTTTCACTAAATTAAAAAGCCCYGTATCATCAGAAACTCTCCCTCCAAGTGGATACTTACAGACTATGATCAAGTAACTATTCTTTTTGAACTTTCTCTTCACTAAATTTAATAGAATGAACACATTATGGGGCTATAGGGTGATTTTTCTGGACATCAGATTACGCCTCAGACTGCTGCTGGTTCTCGTACCCCTTAAAAAAAAGTACATCAGAGTACTGGGCACAGTATTCTAATAATAGACTCAACAATACTATTTATACCTCTAAAAAGTCCCTGGTTTACAGATCCAAAGGTTAATGTTAACTCTTGGAATCAGAATTATTCTGAGAATTCTCAAGTCCCCTGGAACATCGTCTGCTTTCCATATTTTACCTAAAATTAGAGAAAAAGACTTGAGAGAGACAGATCTCACGCAGAGCTGCCTGCAACTATACAAGTATATGTAACGCCTGTGCTCTCTGTCCTTAGATGCAGGTTCTTGCAATTGGTCTCTGATAAAACGTGCTATTACTCACACACATTAAGAATTCACATCCAGACCATGGGAGACGGTGTGGAAGAACATTTAGAACCAATTTTTAAATGAAAAAGCAGTATGCTACTAGCTTTGGGTTTTTCTCTCCCCCTGTAATTACAAAATGGAAATAAATGAAACTTCTTCAATAGGGCTAATGACAACTGTTAAATGTGACTTTTTCATGGCAATTCCAATAAAATAGTTTTTAAATCAAATTAAGTCTTGTGAGATCTGAATTATTACTTGGAGGCATATACAGCCTTCCAAAACTGAAGAGCAAGATTTTTAACACAGAGGTGACTGGATCTCTCAGGAAGCCTGATGGCACAGGAAGCTTAGAGTAGCATTAAAAAAAGAGAAAAAATCCTAAATCTAACAATGGACTAAAAAAAAGATCAAGAAAAATCTGAAAGTATGAACAGTTTCCTCCCCACCTTTCTTCACTCTTCGCCATATAAAGAAGACACTGTTACAAGTGTCTGCTCCAAACTGAAGCACTTCCAGGAAAGAGGCTTTCCTTCTAAGAAATTTCTTCTTCCTTAGATCACACCAAGTTGCCCCAGGGCTGGTTCAAGCACAGCTGGGCCCTTCCTTGCAGAGATACGCTGGGCATCCCCTCAGGAAGGGCTTTCCTCTCCTCTTCCACAGCGCTTCGCTCCTCAACGCCAGTGCAAGGCCACRCGAGCAGAAGTCACTGCCTAAGACTCTGAAAAACATTTCTCTGCCTTTTCATTGCATGCCAACGTTAACACAAAGCTCACAGATCTGCCTGCAAGGCCCCACCATGAGGAGAGGACATTTTAAAATGCTGGAGCCCTGCTAAGCTACAGCAGGTTCACTGCTAGGTAAAAGCTCGTCAAAGGGAAGYCCCTGAACAACGAAGGTGTCTACTGCTGGACGGGCACAACGTGGCCTAGGCCTGGCTTGGCAGGAACCAGCTCTAAGCCACCTCTGCCTCCATGGGCTGCTGAGGCCCTGGCACAGCTCAGCACACTTAACACTGTCAGGTGCTCCAAGTTCTTCCACTTTCATGAGGGCTTTTCTGGAAGTGGCATGGGTTCTCCCTCTGCTCCCCATTCTGTCATAAGGCAGAATATCAAGCAGATACCTCTGAAACTGCTTGGCAGCCCAGTATCAACCGGAGCAAACTCCTGCTTCTTGGCTTATGGCCTCTGCCACCTTTTCCTAGCCTGGCAAAGGATGTGAGAATTACACACGCTGGTGCTGGAGAAGGATAAACAAAGGGGTTTTCAAGTAACAGGCATTTCAATAAACCCAGCAGAGGGGACTGCTAGTCAGCATCTACCCATCCAATTTGCTATGACAAATTCTAACACGTTACTGCTTTGTCTCCTGAAGATCCAGATTCCTCTTCTTCACGAGGCAGGTGACTCTGCCAACGATGGAAAACACCAGACTGGCAATGCTGGAGCCTGCACTAGAAGCGACCGTGCTGGAAAAGGGTGATGTGACTTTCCATGAACTGTTGGACACAGACCGATAAGAATAGTTAAGAATACTAACTAGGGTACACTCAAAGTTGCACGCTTTTTTTAACTAAGAGGACTCCTACACTCAGAAACTGGATGAAGACCATCTTGTTTCACTTAAACCAACAAACAATCAGGGAGCAGAGATGCTTTTATCTAACACCTACATAAGCTCCACTGGAAATGGCAAAATCAGAGGTGAGAAGCACTATTATCGACCATAAACAAACTCAATTGTTTTACATTATCCTTGTGCAAATCAGTTGTGTCTTGGGTTTGTTTTGTTTTGTTTTTTTTAAAGCATAATTGAGAAAGTTAAGTATGATTCTGTTCTAATCTAACCATCACAGTTCTGGAGATGTAGTTAGGACACCTCTGTGCAAAGGTAACTCAAGGCCACAGTTTGAGCCTCCTGTGGTCCCCACGTTGACCTAACCACCACACTAATTCAGACCACTGGAGGCCAAGAGAAAACTCAAAACGATATGGAAAGAAAATGCATTGCTAACGTCTATCTTTTTCACAGCTTCTCATGTGGTATCAGCTAGTCCTATGTAAAAGGCCGTAAATTCACTGTTCCACATCAGGCACTGCAAGGAAGAGTCAAGAAGTTCAAGACAGCTATTCCAGTGCTCAGGGTGGTATTTCCAGAGATGCTTGTGTGTGGACACAGCAAAAATGGAGCCACACGTACATTCAACATCACTGTCTGAGTAGCAGTCAAGAAAGCTGCTTAGATTGGGACATGAACACATTGTTTTATGTGTTTATAAGAATCAAACTCAAGAGCCTTCTATGTTTTAATGAGATCAACCATGTTTCTATTAGTGGCCTAGAAGTCCCCTACAGCAGTAGCCATAAGATACTAAAAATGGCAAATACAGAATATCCTGCTTTTTTTTCCCCCAAAAGCAAAATAAATAAGTAAAAAAAGCACAAACGAACCTTACTAATTGAAYTGCATATCAGTCTGACAGACCGCACAGAGCATTTTCCCATAGCCCAGCAGTTAGAGGTCTTTTGTTACCAAAGCAAGCAAGCTATCAACGTTGAAAGGAAAACTAGACAGGAACTACATCCATGTGTTCGTGCAAATGCACTGGTAAACTTCCTGTACGTAGTGTTTCTGAGTAGGGCAGCTTTGAAGAGCATACCAAAAAGACTGCCATTCACTCTCAACATCTGACACCAGCTTAGAAAGACGAGCTGTCTCATTTCTCTTGAAAGATTTTCATCTCCAGCAAAAAACGAGGCTTTTTTATAAAAAACAAAGCCAACTAGCCAGAGGACTAAACTAACTGCTGCTGCCACCAGGCAACAAGGCAGCTGTCACTGAGTAACCCTCTGCTCTTCATCCATCAGCTGGGGGGATGTGGAGGGGGAATTAGATTTGTACCAATGAGTTGCCTTTGAACATTAAAAAGATGCAGCTCCCAAGAGTTTCTGCCACCAACAACTGGTGAATGATATTTAAAGCAAGAAATACTGATCCACTATAAAAAATTTATCACAAGCAGATGACAATATCTACAAGAGCTGTAGCACTGCTACTTTCTGTTTCCTCCACAGTTGCTAAAGAATTAAAGAGTTTTCACTACCAAATTTCACACTAGCTGTAGAGGATCCTAACCATACCATAAACACTACTTTGGAACAACAGTACCACAAAATCCTTAACTTGAATCAGACAAGCCACATGACTAGTCTATTAATGACATTTTACCTGAAGATAACATCCACTGACCATTAAAAGTACGATTCTACCCCAATTTGACTATAATTGCATTGATTTGTGCCTGGTCATACACCTGCATAAAGCTATACTGCTTTAGACTGCCCCACACACTACGCTATGTGCAAACATTCATAAACCAAGCTAACAAAATATATTTAATGGGTTCAGGAACTAAAGATGCAAGGAAGTATGTGCTCTGTTGGACCAGCGAGAAAAGATTCCATCCCTTGTCACCATGCCTTCCCAGATCTGGGCAGCTTGAAGGGAAGGGAGCGTTCACACTTCAGTCAAAAGACACAGCAGCTCAAACCAGTTTCAGCAGTAAAACTTCTGAGGAAAGAGGTCTGCCAGGGATTTGGGACAGCAACAGTTAGTTTTGAAGGGCAGTGAGAGATGAGCAGCTGTGACAGCAATCCTCAGATGAGTAGCTTCAGCCAGCACAGCTGAAGCCAACAGCAAATGCTCTATAAACAGTTAAATACGAAATGAAAGGTACTGTACAATATAAATCCACTTTCTTCCTCACTCTCCAGGAACCTCTCTATGTAAGAAGTCCTACACTAACAGTAGCCTAAGGCTTCTTCATTCCTGAGGGAGATTCTCCACCTGAGCCATTCAGCTGTGCCCAAGCTCACACACGTGGACTTCAAACATCCAGTTCGTATATCCACACATGAATACCCCTCTGGACAGAAGGCCTTGAATTCATGTGTCTTCTGTGTTCAGACAAGCTGACAGCATTTCTAATCAGATGGAGAGCTCTATTTCACTATGTCCTTCACTCGTCTTCTTATACTCTCTTGTCTTGAGGAGACAATAATCCCCATCAAGATCCCAGTTAGGACTTGCCCTTTTTTTTGACAACTCTGTTTTCTGCGTATTATAGGGTCTGAGGCAGCTGAGCAATCCTGGACACTTGCTAGCTACCAACCGCCACCCGTCTGCTGCAGAGGGGTGAACCAGAGAAGTTCTTGGGTGCCTGGGGAGTCCTGCAGAGCACCTCACAGATCACGCTAGCCCAATTCCCAAGCAACACCAGGCACCAACACAGAAAATAATACCGTACACCAGTATCAACACCTGTGTGTACATGGAAGGAAAGTGGCTTACTGGTTCTGGGATCAGACATTTAGCAGCAGTGCAGCTCAAAGGTACATTCATGAACAGTTCTTAGGGCAGAAGCAGCAGCATAAGCCACCTCTGCTCCCAGCTCTTCCTTCCTGCCCAGGCTTTACGGTCCCCCACTTTGCAGTGGCACCTGCATTTGGGGTTCACACTAAAACAGACTAATTTCACTGATTTTGCACAATTTTCTCTGACAGTTCTGTTCCCTGCCCTGGTACCCTTGCACAGCATAAAAAACACAGCCCAAGGCATGTACTTCCATCAATGGCCTCATGGTCACCAAGTAACATTGGTTTCCCAAACCAGCCATTAACCCCTCCTATTTCAAGAGGTAACTACTGAATGGTTTCACTGTCTTTTACCCCTTCCAGACACATCACAATGAAATTACTCTCAGGAGGCAAGACCTGGAGTTTTGGGGCAGGAGAAGCATTCTCAAAGCCCAGGACACACAAGCACTTGCCTTTCAGTCTGTTGTCTCACCTTGGAAACTTTCGTGCTCTTAATGAAGTTATAAATGGATTAAGGAGGAAGACATTACTGCTTCCAAAGGTGCAGGGTTTGTGTTACTGCACTGACTAATCAAAAAGGGAGCAAAAAATGACACCGTCAGAAACACTTCTAAGGTCTTTGCTCAGAAACAACCTTAATATGGGACAACATCAATTAAAATTGTCACCTGTTTCAGAATCAGCTTCGATCCCAATTCAGGAAGCAACTCCTAAACAGAGAAAAAGCTTGTTAAATGTATGAGAAAATTATCTTCTTCCTTTTAATCACACATACAGGAAAAGGCTACCAAGGTCCCCTGATAGCTGTAAGATTGGAGAAAACAATTTTTTGGTCTCAGTGGGTTTCTGCAGGAACCACGGAGGAAATAATCTTTAGAGTTTTGCAGGCTACAAAATACTGTTTTCCCCTCCTTCACTCAGGCAGCACAGGTTTGCAGTAAGAGTCTACCAAGAAAGCACCAATGCTCTTAACAATTAACAATGAAAACTACTGTCCTCTTGTAACATCAGCTTCTGGGTGGTTTCCACAATTTGCTTCCTGCACTACACCACCTGCTATCATGTAGTTTTTGAAGGGCAAAAGGTGTGAATGTGGAGGCTGGTGTAAGAAAAGCTTTTGCAATGCTGTGCTGATGAGCCTCTTGTAAGTAGCTTAACAAAGAAATAAATGGGACACAGAAAAATGACAACTTGCAGGACTTTGCTACTCAAAAGAAAATAGCATGTAAATTCTAAAGACAATGGGGGAAATTTGGTAGTAATTATCAGGAAGGCTGAATAAAACAGATGTTTTATTGTCTGGTAGAAACGAGATCAAATCTTGAAGACCACAGGTTCACATTCAGCTAGAGGGATTTGTGCAGAGAATGCTGGAACAGCCTCTTCTTACCGCTGGTTCTGTGAATTTTGTTGTTCTCTCAATTTTAAACCCACGGGAAATGCAGAGTCACTGAGGATAGGCTATGCAATTTTTAGAAGGGCTGAACAACTGCAGGCTTTGGTTTTTGCAGTTGTTGCTACTGTGTGAGCAAATGATGATAAACAGCACAATCACAGTAACCTGTGTAACTCAGCAAGGCAAACATTCAAAAAGTTGCATGCAGCTTTCTAGAGATGAACCTTAAAACACAAGGTGTGGGATAAAAAAAAAGACTTTTGATGTATCATAAAATATGAATGAGAAAAAATACACTGGGCAACATGCTCTCTCCCAACACGGCAGTCACCTCTTAAAAGGGAATTACCTCTTTCGGTTCCTCAGCCCCAAGAGATCTCTTCCTGTCAAATTCACAAGGGTCTAGGGGTTTGCCCTGCCTAATCTAAGCGTAAAACAAGAGGCTGCTGAAGGAAAGCTGTAAGGCCTTTTTGCTTGCAAAACCTTGGTTGCGTAAGCAAAAACCTTAAGTGAGATTTTCATCAGGCTGCATGTACTGCATCTGGGTTTCCCCAGTTTCTAGCCAAAGAACACAGCAGGGGCGCATGCGAGAGCAAGAATTCAAACGCAATCAGGGGAAGACAGAGGGGAAATTAGCGGTTTGGGGGAATGGTTGTGAAATCGTGGCAGGCGTGGTTTCTGCCCCACTACCGAGGCTGTGTGCCCAGGAGGTTCGCAGTCTTCATGTGCTCTTTGGACTCCCACCTGCTTCCGGAGCCACAGGTGGTGCCGGCAGCCAAGGGCACCTTTCCCCATCTGCATCTGGCTAGGCACCAGAGATTTTTTTTTTCCTCCCCCTGCTCCAAACCACAGTGATTCACAGCTTTGAGCATTTTATACCAGATTATTCCTGGGCTGCAACACATGGGTGACATGTGAGGATAACTTTGCATTTGCCTGTGTATAAAGTGTTGGGGTAGCTAACAGCAACCCTTTACACAACTTTTATCAATTTATTTCTGGGTGTGACTCACATTGCCAAGCATGGCTCTCTCCATCATTAAACAAAGCATGATGGAATGGTCTAGCTCATCATATCTAAACATGAAGTGGCCCAGGGCTCAAGATCACTTGTTCATAGTGGAGCTCTCTCCAGTATTCACACCCCAACATTCTGCAAAAGAACCAAAATTTGCCCATGTTTCAGATATAAAAGAAGGTCTATCTCTGTTCAACCTCCTGTAGCCTGGGCACACAAAATGACTTCAAATTCCATTTACCTCCCCCCAAAAGGTAGATCTCTATGTTTTATTACGCAATGATAAATCTACTCCCAAGGATTCTGCAGGGAAGATTTCTAATCCAGCTGCATTACTAAAGGCAAAGTACAGAGAGGGACCGAACATCATCTGGTTTGCTTTAATGATACAGCAATGCAAACAAGTTACCTAACATATCAGCTTCTTGATAGCTTCCAAGCCTTGGAGAAGCCTCAAGTTAACATGCTATGCTTAATTTCCTTTGGGTCAAACTTATAAGAGATCTAATTTGTTTCACAAGCAGGTCTGGATTTCAGCAGACAGCTGATGAGCAACACAGCCGAGAGAGAAAGGCCGTTTAGTGCATCTCATAGATCTGTTGGAGCTGGTAATTGATCAATTGTATATTTAGAAACAGGCTGGGGAAGGGAGCTGCTGGTGACGATGTGACTCTGTTTTAACACCTCTGCCTCTCTGTAGGAAGGAGAAGGGGAGGGAGGGAAAAAAAAATCCGCTCAGTGGACACCCCCAAGTTACACTTGTTCACATGCAGCAAGGTATCCCTCTCACACACAAAGAAAACCGAGACCGATCACAGCAGCAGCAGCAGCATTGACTGCTGGGCGTATACATTACCAGGCTAGGGGTGGGTTTAGGCATTGTCTTCCGTGCTCTGTGGACCTTCACTTCAGCATTAGCAGCGGTGGCTTTTTTAGCATCCATGTCCTTACTGCCCTCCCCGAGCTTGGTTGCCATCGTGGCTTGCATCTGAGAAAAGGTGCCCACAGTCCTCCCTTTGCTTGCTCCTCCTGGAAGGGTTTTTGCAGCATGGCCGGTGAGAGAAGCAAAGGTGCTGGTAGTCCTTAGAGGTTGCTCCTGTGCCATCTGCTTGGTTAGAATATATCCATTGCTCCCTGTTACAGAAGTCTGTGTGAAGTCATTAGTTTTCATATGGTTTTGCTTCCCAGTCTCACCATCTCTTTCAGAAATGCCATTTTCTGYTATCCTATTTAATTTAGTACTAGAGTCCTGCTGGCTCGCTTTCGTATTGTCCTGAGTGTTTTTAGCTGGGTTTGGGTGGCTACCAGCTTCACTGTGCTCACAGGAACCATTGGTTTCACCATCTACTGCCATTTTTGGTTCCCCCACTTGCTTTTCTGTAGCACTTTCATCTGCAGCCATGGCATTAAATCCTGGAGAAAGAGGGAGGATAAGGAGGAAGAGAGGAGAAAGAAAAGGTCACAAGTGTTATCAAAACTCCAAACAGAAGGTACAGCTACTCACGATGACTATCAAAGGGCAAATATCTCCCCCAGTAAATTGCCTGCTACCTACATCCAATTAGACTGCCTATTTACCTACCTGATTGGTTTGGGCTGGATCCTCAGATGGTGAAAATTGAGGTAGTCAGTTGAAACCAGTACACTCATTTTGACTTACCTCAGCTGCAGATGTGGCCATTTATTCCCAACTATGGATTTTTCAAAGTAAATATTTTTTAGCTTTTCCAGTAACTACGTTTATCGGACCATATGTCAGAACCTCAGCCATCAAACAAAATTCTGCCCATCTTGCATTCGAGTCTGTGGCAAAGTTGTTTACAATGCCAGATTTGCACAAGAAAAGCTATACTGGTAAGCCTCTGTGGGACAGACATAGCCCAGTGGTTAAATATCTACATCAGGGCTTTGCTGTTACATGAAGCATCACAAGGAGCAACTCCCTGACAGACACAGCTCTCCTCGCAATTTTGTCCAGCAAAGACCACTTTAACACTCTTTTTCCAGGACTAAGCAGCACAGGATCAGGACTCCCGGTGTCATTTCAGTGAAAATAGCCAGAGTAAACACAGGGCCAAAGCACTTTAAATGCCATTGTAGACAAAAACAACTACGTGATTCAAATGCAGACTGAACTAAAAACTTGCTCACAGAAAAAATGAAGGGATGTGTCCATGTAAAAAGATTTTTCTCCCTTCCCCAAACGTTCTTCTGTTCCCCCCTCAATAAATTTGTCCTATCAGAGATTTCAGATTCAAGATGGAAGAATCCAAACATGAACTTCCTATGTACTTTCAGAAATGTTTCCAGCAAGACAGACAAGACAAACTAGCAGCTCCCCAGGCAACCAGAAGTGATAACAATTCACTGGCATGGTCAGTAGAATGATTCAATCAACCTGCTGTTAGGGATTCCTTGTATTGTCTTCCTTCCAGAGGCCAGACAGATATGAAAAGCATCAGAAAATGTACCAGCTAAAGCTTTGTCCCAGTGGGCTGTCAAAGCAGGTAGGTCTGATTTACAACCAGCTCTAGTCAAGCTAACTTCAGCCATGATTATTTAGAAGGGCCCACAGTCAAACCAGAGGCCAACTTTCCAAGTCAGATCAGCATGCCAGGTAACTGCACCTCATTGCACACTGCTTTGAAGCCCAAACACTTGAGGAAAAAAAAAATCTAGATGTCTCTGCTGATCTAGCAAAACCTGGTACAAGCCTAAAGCACACAGAGGAACCAAGATCCAGGACACTGAATTAAATATCCCTGAGCTAGCGGTTCACAGTTTAGCCCTGCCAGGCTGGCAGGTGCCGCAGAGCTCAGGCAGCTGAAAGCCAACATCAGGCATGGCCAGCTGGGTCTGGAGGAGGAGCACGGTCCAGCCCTTGGCAACTGCTGTTCCTCAGAAAGCAGCAAATTCCTTTAACCATCTCGTAGCAAGGTGCAGTGGCAATTGGGGGAGGGGGAGAGAAAGGAAAAAGGAAGAAGAAAGAGAGAAAGAAAGAGAAAGAAACCACTGTTTGAGGTCCTCTCTCTCCTCCTGCTTTTAATGCATTCATTCTGGCAATTTTTGCTTATGACTGGGTTAAGCTCCAAGATCTATTCTGATACCGATTTATGCACAGACAGCACTCTCAGATATAGTCGCTAAAACCAACGTTTTCAAGCACCTGGAACAACTGCAGTACTTTCCAAACCTCCTGCTTTTTTGGTGCTTATCTAGGATTTAAAGGAAAACATTTTCAACATCAAATTCAAAGCCACCTTAGAACTGGTCAATACACTTAGAATCACACAAGACACCTCAGGAGATCACCTAATCCAACCTCCTGCCCTAGGCACAATCAGCGCTCAATTCAAACCAGGTTGGTCTCAAAAACCTCCGACAACRGAGACTGCACAACCTCTCCGGACAACCTGCTGCAGTGCTCAATGTGTTCTACCCTAGTCCTGACCATAAATGACAAGTGGAGAGTCTCAACACTGCTTTTTAAAACGCCATCCCTTGTTTCAAACCAAAAGCCGCAGACTTTGGGTGCCAAGCAACTTATTGGAAAGCGTCTGCAATGTCAACCTCTGACAATTTTTCCTGAGGAAGAACTTGCATTAAGCAGCCCGTTCTTTCCCAAGCCAAGGCAGCCAAGCCGGCGACTGCCTCCCACATGGGCGCTGCCAGCTCAGACCAGGCAGAGTTGAGTAACTTTCAAGAAGAGCTCCGCAACGCCTGCAGGAGGGCAGAAGCACAAGCTACACTTCAGTTATGCACTTTCATGGATATCCAAGCATGATTCGAGGTCAGCAATTCCACCTGCTGTCGTCTCACACCACTCAGACCACCTTCTATGTGCTGAGAGCTCTGGTAAGATGCACAAGGGTTTGTTTTAAAAAGCAGTGACTTTCACTGGGAGAAAACATCATTTTTATTTAACTATTTGAGAAGTCTTGGGCAGGAGAGAACGCACGGGCTGGGAAAAAGATGCCCCAAACTTCCAAATCTGTATTACGAAAAATTTTACAAAACAACAAAATATAATTTCACAGTCCCTAATGCTGCACAGAACTGTAGAATCTGACAACAGTTTTCAGGGGGATCATTTTGACTTAACAGAATTATGCACCCACTTTGTCCTGCTGTRAACGAATGCACAAGTTGCATGGCAACACAAGGTCCTAAAGCTTCTGGCTCCAAATCACATTTGATYCCAACCTAGACCATCAGTGCCAGCTGCTTGCTGCAATTCAGCGGTTGAGTAAAATGCCCTGCAAGGTCTCACAAGTTGGTTTCTTATGTACACGTGTCCGTGTGAGAAAAGATTCTATCGCAATTGTCATCACTTGACTTTCTACATCAATAAAAAAAAAAAAAGAAAAGCAGAGAGGCCAAGGACTGCATGAGAAGAGAGATTAAATCCCTCTCTCAGCCTCAGACAAGTGCAAGACATAGTGGGAACACTGTCCTGCAGCTGCTGGGACGGGCTTGTTTTGGGAAACATCATCTCCATCCTCCAGCTCTCTTCCAGGGACACTAAAAACTTCAAAATGTATTACTTTGGAAATAAAGTTGTTTTCTATAAACTGAGTTCATGTACAGCACAGAACATCTGTAAGAAATCCCATAACCAAACCTAACAACTGCAAGGGCTCAGTCAGGGACTACTGAGGGTTATCCCAGGGTCCTACCTGAGCAGCTAATTGGAAAGACCTCCCCAGCAAGWAGTAGTTTGTGCCAGGAGCTACACTACTTAGTAAGATGTGATAACCTAACTAGGCTAGCCTAACCAACACACCTGATCTGGTGATAGCAATACGGGAGTATTAGACTAGAMTACTGGTCCGCTCCCTTGCACACTCTGCCTCCAATCCAGAGTTTCATCCTCATCTAACAGGACACGCTTGCAAGTCTGACTGCATTCAACAGGTCTCAGGTACGTACTTATAATTTATGCACATACGTGCTTTGCTGAATACACATGCTTCAACCTGTATTTATTTTTTTGCTGAACTAAGGCCTGTAGAAGGGAATATAAACAAAAAACCTCAGAGAGGGCAGAACTCTACAACGGATAAATATGGAATAAAACAGCCTATAAAATCTCTTCGACAGCACCAGAGAGTTAAAGAAATCCACAGAAGTGTAACCTCAATTACTAGAAGCATCCCAGTATTTTCAGTGTTGCCTTCTGCATCCCCTATGCCATATCCACCAATAAAAGATTGTCACATTGTCTGTGATGTGGTATGTATCCCTTTCCGAGCATTCAAAATTAATTTAAAATCCAGCAATGTGTATGACCATTAACATACTCAAGAGATTAATCTTCTCTTACGATGTCCATTCACCGAGCTATGGATCTGAAGTTCTTAGCAAGTTGAAACAAATGTTTGTAAACCTGTATGTTCCAGTAGCTGGCTACATTTTAATAACATAAGGAATTCAAGACTCAAAATTACACAAATATGTTACCTCTGTACCTCCCCAAGGCAAAGAATAAAATAATCAGTAATGTATTTAAATCAGCGCTCTGAATTAACACTCAGTGAGAGCAACCAAGAGTTCACACTCCTCCCACCTCTCTACAAACAGGCTCCTGGCATCAGTTTCTCTTTTTTCTTCTCCGTAATAAAAATATTTATCTAAATTTAAATTAAAATTCCAGTGAAGTGAGAAGAACCTTGACAAAGGAGAGGAGAAGTTAGAACAGCTTGGCTGAATGCATTTCACCTCAGTTTAGATGTCTCAAAGACATCTCAGAAGCTGGTGTCCTTAAGCCACCTTTAYAACCAGAAGAGAGAAGACGACAGCTCAAACCATTGTATTTCCCACTTACGTTAGACCTCCATCTTCAGATAACCACTGCATGGATACATCTGCCACATGTAAGCAGAACTGAGATGGAGAGGCTCAGAATTCGAGAGTGAACTTTTCTCCCTCCCCCCCTCCAAAATACCCAAATTAGGGAAAAAATGAAACCCACCTTTGTTATCCCAGCCCACACACCTGTAATGAAGCTTCCCTTCTGCTGGCTTTGCCCACATTGGATTTCCAACCCTTCCAGCAGAGGCATGTTTGGCTCTTGTCCTGCTATGGACCTAGTAGGAGCCCCTGGTCAGCCTGCCCTCAAGCAGAATGCATACAGATGAACATGCTCTGCGCCAGCTATTCTGACTACAGCCAGAAGGAAACAAATTGCCTCTACAGAGATTGAAAGAGATGAGGAGCCACCAGACAGTCTTCATATACAGGAAGTCAGATGACCAGCTCAAAGCTCTGCAGTAACTTGGGAATTCCCTGGAAGACAAAATCTTAAATACAAAATTTTTTAAAACTTGGAGCTCTGCTCAGTGAGACAAATTAAGAAAAATATGTTAAGTGCTACAAGCCCTCACCCTCTAGGCCAAAATCCAACCACCACTAGGTGTGGTGGGTGGGGGGAACCCTACAACTTATCTGTGACTTCTACCCATTTTCCCAAACATCTCGGTACTGAGCACTGCAAGAGCCAAGACAACCAACCATTTGTGTCTTCCAAGAGATTTTTTATGTATTTCTAACATCCTCAAGCACAAACGATAGTAGAGCTGCTTCTTCAGATGAAACATGAGGCAGGCCTTCGGGTGCCGTAAGAAAAAATACCACAACTCTGAACTAAGGATTTGCCTGGTAAGCATAGAAAGAACTCAAATGAAAAGCTTATGATTTCAAGTGCATTTTGAACTGCAGTGCAAGTAAGTACTGCATACATTTACGTATATACACACATCTGACATTTTTCCCTTAAGTGCTTTACAGAGCATCCTTTAAAACATAGATATCAGGCATTTATTCAATATCCAGTTGTCCCACAGGATAAACTTTTAAAGGGGAGTTATGCAACTGCTTATAATCCTTACGTTATAGCAGTTTCTTCCACAAAGAAGCAGTTTCTTCCACTTCCTTTCCTCCTCAAAGTGGAAAAAGAAATTTGTAAAGCAGAGAAAAGCCTAGCTGAAAGGTTCTGCACTCCATTTAAAAGGAAAGCATCACCTCTACTGTTCAGGACAAAAATCTGAGCCTTCTGAAGCCAAGAAATGAAGATAATTAAAAGTTTCAGGCAAAAGTTCCYCTCTGGGAGGAGTTACTAATGGTCTCTCTTTTTCTTCCCTGCCTCTCCCTCTTTTTTTTTTATTTTTTATTTTTCCTTTTACATCAGTGGAGGCAGATGAGACCCACCTTAGAACTTGCCCCTGTATTTCCAAAATGCAAGGGGCAGTCCCTCTGCTTGGGTTGGGGCCACGTGCGCTGGTGTCCTGGTGTACACAGTCACCACGTGGGAGACTGCTTCCCATCTACTGTAGGACAGGCCAAAAGGCAAAAGAGAGGGGAAGAAGAAGAACTTCCACTTTCCATGCTAAATCCTAGTCAGGTCGGGTGAACGCGACTGAGCTTTGTGTTGTCTGCGGATCCTGGCAGCGAGTGAAAGCTGTTCCTGCTTAATGGCCTGGGTGAAGCGAAGCCACTCCTTGCCAGTGGATTCAGGACCATGACGGTTACGGCCACAAGGCCCCCAACCCGCCCACGATCAGGGGCCGCTGCTGCGATCCGAGGGGATTTCTTCCACTGCAGCAGCCTCCCACCTGCCTGCTCGTGCTGCGCYCGCGGACTCCTCGCAGCAGTGTTGAGCACCCGACGTGTTGTCGGGGTTTCTGCAAACATCTAAGGTACTACCTCAGTGGTTTTTTGTTTTATCAGGTCTCCTGGTTGTCGGTCTCAGCAGGGACTTCAAGTGCTGAGAAAGTCAAGGCGAGAAATATATTCTTTTTCTCATTTTAAAGCRGCCGTCCCTGGAGTGGGGAATGCAGAGGCTGCAGCTGCTCCGTGGAAAGCAGCATTTTCCTCACCCACCACAATTTCCTATGTGCAGTAAGGGGAGGGGAGGGAAGCCCCTCCAGGAATTTAAAACCCTGACTCTCTCTAAAAGCAGTTTTAAGTTTATTTGAGAGCAAATCAACTGTCTGTTTCTAATCTGGCACTATGGGCTGACACCATTGCCTTGTAAAATAGCTGCCTCAGGTGAAGCCTCTGAAACACAGAGCCTAATTGAGGACTTTGCTATCGACTCCCCTCGCCTGCTCATTCACTCTGCCTTTTTATTGGAACTTTCCATCTTTGGGCCTGAGAAACGACCACAAAAAATATAACAGAGCAGTTTGCCTTGAAAGGTCAAGTGAGATGCAGCACCAAGTTCAGAGCTGCGGACACTAGGAGGACAACTGAAATCACTTGCAATTCTTGCAAGAAACCACTTTTTAATTAGTTTCTGAGTCAGACTAAATGCAATACGACCCAATGAAACATGAGAGCAACCTTTTTTCCATTCATCTCTTCCATCTGCCTGCCCCTTTCCCCTCCCCGTCACCAAAGGCAAAGAGGGACCTCAACTTTTACCCACAAGTAAAACTGCACTGGAACATTTCCCCATGGCTGACAAAAACAGCCTCAGCCACAGCTTTTTTTCCTATCTATATTGAGCAACGGTAGACAGAAGAGGACATTAACTCTAGTGAGCAACTTACACTGGGCTTTACACAGTCTGGGACTCAATCCCAGAATTAGAAATTAAAGTGCCAGGAACACTTAAAGATCTCCTTACTACAGATGTATGTTAAATTTATAGTTTAATTATTTCTCCTCATCAGTGCCAAGATGAAACCAGAAGACGACATATCAACTGATAGCAACAGTGCATTTCTGCAATACCTTTCATTTGAGGAACAACAACAAAAACAAAAAACAAAACAACTCAGCTCTAACTCCCATGCAGGACACCTTGCTTTCAGACTGCTCTCTAACATTATTCAGCCCAGCTCTCTGCCCTACCCCAACTGCATAGACAACTTACCGCCTGGTGTCCAGCTCCCGAGCTGTCCTAAATGAGTGGCCAGCATGCTGAGGACAACCAGGACTGGGAATACATTATCTCAAAACGTCAGGCTGTAAACTGGGGTGATGCAGCCATTACTTCACAACATTGCCTTCCCTGAACTAGGAGCAAGACCTCCAAAACCAGTACCGGAGCTGGACAGCAGCCTCAGCAGTGCCAGTTGTGCCTTTCTTGTTTATGGGACAGATGCCTAGATCTCATTTAAAAAGCTGCAAGTTTTCTCAAYTTCCTATCTCATCTTGCACACAGAGAAAACACAAGTCTGTATGTAGATGTGYAACTCGTAAAAGGCCATTCCCCGAGGCAGCAGCAGAGCTATAGTAATACATGCTAATACTGTTCAGATGGGAAACTCAGAGCAACCTTGTGAGTCAAGGGAGGGCAAAAAGGGGGCAAATGTAATAAATCACTCTTCTTATAAATCATACCTCTAGCCCAWATAGCACCTTCACTCAGGCTTTGGATCTGCAAGCTCAAGCCTCAGGGTTTTATGTCCTGAGTTCAACATTCACAGAGAGCCTGCCAGGGGAATTTTCCCAAAGGGAACAGAATCCAGGACAAACCTAGTTTCATGTTATAGACAACAGCTCCCATCAAATACAAGATCAGTCCGCTTCACAGAGGCTCTGCCTAAATCAGAACACAAAAGTACCAGTAGGCTTGCATGGATTCTCATTTCCACACGCGTCCTTCTCTGCAAGCAGAGAATGACTGTTCTAGGAAATGTTTAAAAAAAAAACTCATACTTCAGGATGTTTTACAAATTCATGCATCCCAGCTCCATGCATTGCCTCCATTCCTGCTTTCAGGAGCAGGGCTTAAAAAAATAATTTCCAAATGCAATCTTGAGAGTCTGTTGTAATGATTTAATGTTCACACAACACCCAAAAATCTAAATTCCTATGCAAATGCTGAACAYTGTTATCTGAACAGAGTTTAGAGACATTAACTAATTAAACTCCTATGATGATCATGGCATGATCAGTTAACAAGAGTGCATATAGTACAATGATCAAGCAAACCATTGCCTTTTTACTCATGTGGTATGTTTAAAAGAAAAAGAAAAGAAGGATATGATCAGAACATTAMCACAAGAATGGAAACTACGCAGTTCAGATTTTAGGACCTTTTTTCTGGTAAGAGAACTGTAAAATAAACTGAAGTRGTTGGTTGAAAGTTTAGCACCTCGAGACTACTCCTGCAGAGCAAGGATTCTCAGCTTCTTTTTGATACACAACATTTGCTTCTAGTCAAAACCAGTGATGACATACAAGGCTCTGAAATGTCTCTCTCCCAAGCATCATCTTAGGTTTTTACCCCACTAGACTCTTGACACTTACCTTGAGATCACTTAGAGTTAAACAAACTAAGTTAATACTCCTGATCTGAGCAAGATAATCAAAGCTAGAGTCTTCTCAGAGCAACGTGACCTCACACAGATATCTCAGACTTCACCTCTGGTTTTCCCAGATCAGAGGTGCGTACGCAATTGGGATCAACAGCAATGCTCATGTGCTTCCAAATAATATGCAAGCACTGTGGCTAGATCTAACAAAGCAYTCAATATTTTGCTGCTTCGGAGCTTTACTTTCTTACTGGAGGAGCTTCAAAAACCATAATGCTGGACAGAAGAGAAACAAAGGGMATGGTTTTACTCGCACAGGTTTGAATTAAGTCCAAGAGTTTGTTTCTAGCCAAAACTAGGTATTCTGATAGGGCCAGTTCCGTGCTTTTCTAATGCTCTATTACGAAGAGCAGAACAAAAATACACCAAATCCCTGCAGAGCAATGAGAAGTAACTACTCAAGGGATAATGAAGCCATGAAAAGAAGGGGAGGGAAGGGTGCAAGAAAAGAAAAAAAAAAGATTAAGGTTGTTGGGGGGGGTGCTAATTCACTGACACTTATAAAGTCTTCAGATTTGCATGCATGCAACTCACAGACAACCATGTAGGAAAGACTTCCTCAAATTAACAAGTGCATTGTCTCCTTCCTGCAAAGTAAAAGCAAGCAGAAATAACATAGAAGCCGTGAAGCATCCCGTAACAGCACAATGTGTGGAGTATCTTCTCCACACTGGCCATCCTGGAGCAATCGGTGCCTGTTCTAGAGCAACAAAGAAACTCACAGGAAAATAGAAAGTCAAGTTTAACAGAGGGAGGAAAAGGGCTAGGTCATCATGTGTTAGGGATCAGAGTTCAATTAAAACCAGTCATACAAAGGAAGCTCGAAGTAACTAGAGTCTCCTTTAGAGCCACACGAAAGCAGAAGTGAAAATTAGACATAATTCTTCAGGTGGATGGAGAGGGATGGACTGAAAAGCAAATTTGCATCTTTGGGGGAAAAGCCCTGCTCAGCATGAACAGAAGAGAATGGTGCTGCTGCTGTAACAGGCGCATATCTGAGCCCCTCAGGGGACAGAGCACATCTTCAATCCCCTAATTTTGTTCCCAGCTGCATCACGTGCCAACCCCACTGGCAAGGTCTGGCCCTCAACCGAAGCAAATGCTCACCTTCCTCTTTATTGTTGGTGATATCTTTCAGCAGCTCAGTCTTCATGCAGGCGTCTTTCCTTGTCTCTCCCTTACTCAGCACTGTTCGCTAAAGGTGGGGGGAGGAGGGACAGGGAAAAAATATCAGCATTTAGCTCAATGTTCATAAACACATTGCATTTAAAACAAGACACAATCAGGGGCAAATCCTGTTTACATCATGGGCAAACTTCACTCTGCAAAATAACTCTGCCAGGAAACTGCCACCAAGGCACAGGTCAAAGATAAAAAAGAATTCAAAGGCTTGCCACCACTGACAGCCCATCTCATCTGAGAAGCAAAGAAGCCTGGATTTGCACACAGAGTTGAGATTTCAGATCTCTTTGGTTAAGATGCAGCCAGCCTTTTTTTCTGAATGTAAAGAGTTTGGGAATCCAACTGAGCATGTCGGTGTAGGCATGGATTAAAACATTCATAAAAGGCATCCCAAGGACCTGACCCTCGCTCTTCTCAAACCTTGTAGGTCCTGGGGGCGGGGAAGGCTTTTCATCTACCATGCTTCTCATTGCATGGCATATATCAACATTAACAGGCTGAAGGAGGCTTCTTCTGTTTTTGTAGCTTGTTCTAATGTGATTTACAAAATGMAAACCATCAACCCAGGTGAGCTGCAGCTAACTCATCCTTCATGTTTATGAAAGCTAAGGAGCTCTATTTTGCATCCTAAACCAAGTATTTTCTTTTTCCTTCTTTCCTCTTTTTCTTGAAAAAGCGAACACTTGCTCATCTCTTCTGCCTTCCACACATTTGGAATCACGTTGCTGTATCAAGTTTGCAGCCTTAATACTTTTTTTTTTTTTTTTTTTGGAGGAGGGAAGAAAAGGGGGAGGACACACAAAAAGATAACAGAACACAAAAAGAAAAAAGAACAAAAGAAAGGAGAAAGGTATTAAAAACCCCAAACACACAAGAAGGGTCCTTTGACACAGCTCTGTGTTTCAGGAGACAAGCTCATTTAAGAGGTAAGCATGGCGACTGCCTTGCAAAGCTGCCTTGTAATCAGGCAAGCAGCAACGCCGGCCTTTGGGGCTGGGGAAAGGCCGGGCGAAGGGTTCACTGCCTGCTGCGTGCAGCGCAGGCGGAGAACGCGCCTAGGTCAAGCCGACTGTTGTAGGCCAACGCAGAGAGCAGATGGTGCCTGCAGCCATGCAAATCAAAAGGTTTAAAGCACGCTGAGTGATAAAGAAGAAGAAGAAGAAAAAAAAAAAAACTGTCCATCTCCCATAAAGCAAGCAAAAGAGATAAGGAATATACACGCAGCTCGGCGTATCAGCTTCGAAACCATTTGTTGGCAAACAAGGACCTGCAGGCTGCCCTTCCCCACATTAATTACGTTTGAAGCCCCTGAAGCTAACAGGGGAGATGATCTTTGGTGTTGCTATTATGAGCCACTGGGTAACTTTTGTTTCTGTGTGAACTCAGCTGCACTGCCAAGCGCCCCCAGGTCCTGCAGCGCGAGGGCTTCCTTTCCACGCACTGCAACGCCTGCCTCGCTCCAGGCCCCAGGGAGACCCACCAGCACCAGCTTGAGCTACAGCTGCAGGCTGCCGGCTACGGGGSTGATGCAGGACCACCGTGCCCCGCACCGCAGCTAACTGCTGTTATCTGTAAGGCAACACAGAGCTGATGGAAAGGCGGCAGCTTCAGGGAACTCGGCTTGGTACAAGCTTCTTGGAAACCTCCTCTCAACACATGCTAGATTCCCTCATGGGGAACTAAGGGCACCTTGAAGAACTGTTCCTCAAATAAGGATGTGCTAGGTGGCTACGAGCCCCTCAGTGAATGCAAGCAAACACCAAATATATCCACACCGAGAAGACTCTCGTCAAGAGGAAAATCAGACACTAAGTATACAACCTTCAGATTTTAAGACAGACATCAAAAATTTTAGGCATCTGAAACCCCAGCCCAGCCAACCGATCAGACAGCCTAAAACAAAACAAACTTCCAGCAGATGCTGGCTCACAATTTCCATCACGAAATGATCATAAAATGCAGCCTAAAGTTTGAACACAGATCAACTTTTTTTTTTTTTACTTAAGCCAATAATATATATCCCTGGTGCAAACATGTACATTTAAAAGCTACTTCTCCTCTACCCAGACTTTTTGTAAACARAGATAACTTCATTTTTCTTATGAACTTATCCTGGTGTGAGACTAATGTAAACACAACTACAGCCAGGCCCACTGCATCTATTCAAGCACACAGACTCAGGAGCTTCTACTCATGAGGAACGAATATCCATGCCCTTGCTACAGACACTGCCATAAAATAAAGAGCCTCAGTTCATTAAACAGAGACCAGTTTGTTTTCCCAACATTTGTTATAACAAATAAAGGCCTTGATATTCCCACCATTAAACTGATTCCATCCAAAAGCCACAGGTTTTCAAATCTGCCACTTTTATTCATTTGATTCTACCTTTTTTCTTTATTTTGCAGGTGGCACCCCYGCTGCACACATTTTTCACACTCTCCCTTGCACAGCAACGTGGCTGCTGCTCAAACAACAAGGCCTGCAGAAAAGCCACCGCTGCAACCCYGAAGCCAAACAGCCCCCGGCAGCCTAATGAACACACTCATCATCTCCTGTAATTAACAGAGGCACAGAGCTGCCCAGGATCCTGGCCAGCAAGAGGAGCTCTCTAAGCAAGAGATCCAAGGGTAAGAGAGACTACAGACCACCTCTTTTCCACGCTAGAGTAAAAGCATCAGTGCCAAAGCAGAGCTAACCTAGGTTGCTGCTGTCAGGCTCTCATGGACCCTATTTCAGAACCACATCCAACTGGCACCGCTTTTACAACTTTCACTCATTGCTCCAAAACAAACAAAAACTCAACATCAAGGTAGAAAACACTACAATGCATCTTCAGCCCTGTGCAGAGGGGGAAAGGGAAAGGAACAGAAAAGACGATTGTGAATTCTGAAGCATTTTTATCAAAAGGGAGTCTACACCAGAAAGCTGCTGCAAAGCATTCGAAGCCTCTTCCCCATAGCACCAGCAGATAGACACCTCTCCCCCTTCTTGGTCTATCACGAGTCAGATGCATCGAGTTTATGGCAAACGTCTGCAGGCTGAGGATTCACAGGCAGAGCCCTGCACGCTCCACACCACCACTACCACCACCACCACCACCACCACCCACGCGCTCCAGGGCGCGGGAGCAGAGCTGCCCATTCATTTCCACCCAGCACACAATATCCACCCAAACAAGTTAACAGCAACTTTCTTGCAAGTGTCAATACCTCCATTTTTTTTCCCCTTAAATTCAAAGCAAACTTCCCTTTTTGCTCACACTCCACCATGCCCCAATCTGTCGGCTCCTGATTGGCAGAGAAATCTTATACCCACCCTCCTAGCAGAGAAATGTCTGTTCTTACAGCAGTCCCAACAAAAGCCAACTGCCAAGCACAGGCTGCTTCACAATAAAAGTCTCGCACTCTCCTTTTTTTTCCCCCCTCTTTCCTGCAGCCGTCCGCCTCCATTCCACTGCCTACAACAGACTGATTATTAATCTTCAATCACTGGAGAGCCTCCACAAAGATTATGTGCCACAACCAATGAAGCATTATTCCCCCACACACACCTTTTATTTTTAGATTTCAAGGGAAAGAAAAATTACTGCATCTTAGAAAGACTGATTAGGTCTTTGAAAGGGCTTTAAAAGCCATGAGGATCCAAGGAGAGAAGCTAGCGCTGTTTTAATTTTTCCTCTCCACCTCTGTTTACAAGAAAGCWGGCTTCCTTTCCTACTTTTAGATCTTAGGAGGGGATGGAAGACAGCTTAGATCATCCAAGGACAGGGTCTGCAGCATTTCCAAACAGACAACTTAGAAACTACAGAGGTGCCTTTAAAACAACAACAACAACAAATTCAACAGCAACAAAATCACCACCCCCCCCAAAAAAACACACACACACAAAAGAGCAAAGCTGGAAAACATAGAAAGAACCTTCTCACACTCCTCCTTGGAATTTTCCTTAGCCATCCGGGTGCCCTTTACAGCAAGTTGGTCCAAATAGGTTTTATAGGAAAAGACAATACATGCATAGCAAAACTTCAACATATTGTAGCTTACCAAGCCCAAGAGACCAGTTAGTTACATCATGAACAAGAGATCTTTAAAGGCAGACAAGGGAAGGATCGGAGGTCTGATGTGCTAAGATGTCTACCTTCACCAGTTCTTTTTTTTTTTTTTTTTTTTTGGTTTAAAAAAAATCAACTGTCTAGGAACCTGAGACTTTGCAGTAACATTATTCTAATTTGAGATATTCAGTTAAAACAGGTCAATCTAAAAGAGGACTGGGGTAAGAAACAAGCAGGAAGGACTGACCCTTCTCCAACTCGGCTGCACACTGTAGAGAATTCTGTTCTTTAACATTCAGGGCACTAGCTGCATCAACACATCTGTTTGCAGACTAGGAAAGATTGACAGAGGAATGATCCTGAATGGCCTGTAAAGCCTACAGCCAGAAGGTTCACCCTCGATGGCTGCAGAACCCCTCCAGGCGAACCTGCGAGCACGCCTCTCCCCACAAGCCGTTCATGCACACACCCCAACACCAGCTTTCCTAACAGACCAAATTCTTAGGCAAAGCTCTAGCAAGCACTTCAACAAAGCAGTATTTCACCTACTGTGCAAGGCGGCGGCGAGGTATGCAATATGTACTGTAGCAAGAAAGAGAGGCAAAGCTCTTAATAAATGATGCAACTCCAGCAGCAGCAGATTCTCATTCACTCTCATTTTTTCCTCCCTTTTTCTCCTAAAAAAAAAAGAAAGATCAACTTTCTTATAACAACCTTTGGCTTAGGGAGAAGATAAACATTTTGCAGGTAATTATGCATGAAGTAATGATTAAGAAAGTGCTTTTAGACAGACAGTGTTGCTTTTGTAGCCATGTGAAGAGTGCTGATTTCAGATTTTTGCACTACTGTCCTGCAGACCATGTGCAAGGTCTGGGATTGCTGTTCACGGGGAGAGACTGATCATGGTTTTGTCATTAGGAGAAGCAGAATCATTCGATTTGGAGACAGAGAGAAATGTAACCGTCAAGGTACCCGGCCTACAAAGCAGTCACCATTCTCAAAGCTCCTTTTTTTTGGCTAAGGCCACTTCCTTATAAGCCTCTTGCAATCATGTGAATACAGAATTTTAGCCACAGCTCGGAACAATCACTCCTCGCAATCTGAAGTTTGTCCTCAAATCAAACCAGACCRGCAATTCTTTTGTTCCCTGAATTCCTTACCTCCAGACTCTTCCTTCCCTCCTAAAAGGACAGAAACCTTTCCTTCTCTAAGTCAATGACTTTCTCCTACTCCAGCTGTACAAATTAACTTCCAAAGCAGGGGAAGGGTAGAAACAAGGTGCAAGTCCCTGCATGCAAAAGCCAGAAACAGACACATGCACGAAACATAACAGGACTTAAAGTGACTTTTTCTAACCCTAGATAGTTCACTATGGTGTTCAGGCAAAGGGGGGTTTTCCACCGCTGGCTAGCCGAGCCTGTGCTCCATGCAGCTTCTATAGAGGAGAGACTCATTTACCCAACTACTTACACGACTACAACCTCTAGCGTGGATGCGGCTTTACTTTCCACTGCTCCCACACTGGGAAGCACTGTACCAATTTAACTGTGTCCCAGTAGAGTTAAAGCCAGTACAACATGTATGTGCAGACGAGTGTAAATCCAGAGCAGACAAAGGCATCTCCTCCTTCACTGGCTGARGTTAACAAGAAGTACTGGCATGTTATTCTCAGCTGCTGCCTGCCTTTTCCTGACACTAGGGGAGGGGAAGGAGAAAACCCTAAAATGGAGAGTAAGATTCTGCCTGGTAACCCATCATCATCTGTAGCAAAAGCAAACCAGCCATTTTAGAAACACCAAGTCCCCACGAAGGCTTAACAGGAACAAAAAAAATACATATGTAGCACGAAGAAGTGTCCAAAGTGAGCATATTGTACCAGCCCAGGGCATGCAGAGGAGGACGACTGAGAAGGGAGAAGCTTGAGGTGCAGTCCTCCTCGGGCTCGCTCAGGCGCCTCTTCGACCTGCGAGGTCCTCCTCTTCCTCCCTCCCCCAAACCGTCGTCACCTCGAGCCGAGCAGCTCCCTCTCCCTGCCCCTGCTCCTCCAAACGGTCCCAGGAGAGAAGGGCTCACTGCACGTTTCCGACTTCGAAAGCCACGTTGGGGCCGAACATGAGGGGAGGAAAAAAAGAAAAAAAAAAAAGACCCACGCCAAAATACGCTCTCCTGCCACAAGTACGGAGTGCTTGTGGGTTTCTTGGGACGTCAAAGACCTCACGCAGGTATCACACCCTCTTCGCACAACACTTTGTGTTACCCGCAACCAAGCTAGAGGAGAGGCCAGCAGCAACACATCGACSCCTGCAAGCTGGAAAGCGGACAGGGAGAGGAAAAAAGGAAAAAAAAAAAAAAAAGATTGCAATCTAGGGCCTGTCCCTCTAATAACTACAGAAAAACCTCACCAAGACTTTACTCTTCTCGAAAGTGATAAAGCGACATGGCACTGCTCAGTAGCCGAAGTCCTAAAGGTAGGAGATCCTCAGAATCTCTCCTCCATGGCCTACAGGCTTCGTCCCAGAAGTGYTTTTTTCTGCTCTGTCATTAGTGTGGAGCCTGGTCTTTTCCTTCAATCCCAAGAATTGCACTGAATTAGATCATCTTTCTCTGATCACCTCCCCCTACAGGCTGCTCCCGAGCATGCTCAGCTCGGCCTTGCACTGCCATTTCATAACTGCATTGTTTACAGACACACAGTGACCTGCCATTTTTTGACAGTAAAATAGAAGCTGGTATTTGTAACACTAGTGCCTCTTGCAGCCACAGCTAATTCGCAGCCCCGCTCAGAGCAAGTTTCTCGTTACAACCGGGATGCAGTCAACTTCGTCGCTTGCAATAAAAATCCAATTTGGAGGAGAAAATGACAAAGTCTGGAAACTAGCAGATTGTGACACTGTGGGGTTGGTTGTGGTGGTGGCTTTTCTCCTTTTTCTCTTTTTTTTTTTAGGTCAAAATCCACCTGCTCAAAAAAATGCAACGTAGCAGGGAACAAGTTAACCCTTTTTGAGGGGAGAAGGGGGTATGGGAAGGGAAGGTATCACAAACTTCAATGAAAAATGCCAGCCATGATTTCAGCTTCTTCAAATCACCACTGTGCTTCGATGTCGCCTAAAAATATAATATGCAGCCCAGTCTGCCATCCTGTGTCAAGCCTTCCTCTGAAAAAGAAAGGGTTGGGAATATGGTATTTCCCTTGAATAAACAAGTTGGCTTAGTCCCAGCACATACAGTTTTCTCCTTTAAATGCAAACCAGAGTATTTTTGCAGGCACACAGGGAAATGAGGAGAGGAGGAGGGGAAAAGTTCCTCATTTAACACCAAGAGCTCCATGCAAAGCCTTGCAAGGTTGCTCCGAGTCCCTCTGTATTCCACTTCTCTCCCCTTCTGTGCTTATCATCCTTTGCAGGTGAAAGCAGCTTTGAGTTATGAAGGAGAGAAAATGCCAGAAGAGCTGTAGGTTTCCTCATCCTTGGAACAAGGACAGTTTGTTAAAAGCTTCCTTTGAGAGAGGCATTCTCCTGCTCAGACACAGTATGGCAGCATTACAGGGAACACGCTCGCATGTCAGATCTTCTTAACCCCCACCGGCTCTGCTCTTCTCCACCATTTCTACCATGCTTCCCCCCTCCCTTATGATGGAATTTGAAGGGAAAAAAAAATAAACAAATTACCTGGTCTGGGGGAAGAAGGYTGTTAGTTTGGATCCTAGAATACTTTAATAAAACAACAAAAAAAATAAACAAAAGCTTGTTCTACATTTTTTTCCTTTCTTTTTTAAACACATTCCAATTAGCTTATACAGTGTGTGAGCTTTACTCCTGCTGCTTTACTGACTACTGTAAATCCTGGCATGCCGTACTGTACACTGACCGTCTTCCCACTCTGCCCCCCGTCACAGCCAACTCAATGCAGCCATCATACAGCAAATCAAAACATTTCGCACTTCACAGAACAGCCCCAATGTGCCAGACCAAGAAGTTCAAATAGGAAGAGGGGAGGAGAGGAGGGAAGGGAAGAATGAATCTGGAAACGAATGAAGGGAACAGGACACAAGGGTAGGGATCACATTACAACTTCCAGGTTCTCCTCGCTGAAGAGGGGTGGATTTCAAAACTCTCGAATTTATGGCAGCCAAAAMAAATTTTAAAAACCCTCTGAAATGGTAGCGAAGGCTTATAAATTTGAGATTTGCTTCTAAATAACTGTCACTGCATTTCATTGCAGGAGCATATGGTCCTTCAAGCCTCAAGAGCAGTTAATGCACACTGCCAGAGCCCCAAGTCCTCAGCCTGAACCGAATGGCAAGATAATTCCCCCAGTCCAGGTTCACAGCAGTCTCTGCAGCGATTCCTTGACCTATCCAAGATCCAGGAAGAGGAAAAGGAGAAAGAAGATTTTAAAGGAGAAAAAAAGAAGAGAGAGAGAGAGACAAGCAACAACAACAAAAAAAAGCACCAGGAATCAAATCATCCCTCCCCCAAACATCCACACCAGCTGGCCATGATAGCGAAGCTCCTTAAATGTCCTTGTTTACCTGAATGAAATAGTTCCCTGCCATTGTACAAAAAAAAGCACATGATCCTTTTTCATTAGGAGATGGCACCGCGCGGGAGAGGTCACACTGGCATTGGCACTCCTGCGGCATACCAGTGTAACGAGATACAGCTTCAAATGCTGGGCACAGGAGGAGAAGCACTAACAGCGCAAGGGAGCCGCGGCCCCAGCGCTCCCGCTCGGCCGGGCACCGCGTGCAGGCGGGATCTCGCRCCGCGGGCCTGGTCCCGTGCCGCGACAGCCCAGCTGCCCCGCTACCAGGCCCGGGAGTCAGTGGACGACTTGTTTTTATAAGCTGGGAGCTGCACTAGCAGAAATATTCCCCGTTCACGTGTCCAGCTCAGCAGGAGCTGCAATGGCCAGCGCTTCTGCTAACAAGGGCCGGGGTGATTTTTAAAGTCCATCAGGAGTCCTAAAACACATCCCACAGACCAACTACCCCCCTCCAGCGTGAACAAGGCACAACAGCGAGGGACATAGCTCCGGGGAGCTGTCTGATAGCCAGTCATTTGCTTGGGAAGAGGAAAAATRACTCTGAAGGGAAGTACAACAGCATTGCTTTTTTTTCACAGGCCACTGCCAAGGAGAGGCAAAGGAAGCCTCTGCTAGCAAATACTCACAATTATTTTCAATGGCTGGCTGAGACCCTTTGCACTGGAGTTAAAGTACCATAAAAGTCAGTTCAGGATGCAAAGCTTAAAAAAAAAAAAAAGGGCCCAAATTTAGGCCTATTAACCCTTGCTGAAAAGCAACATGGAATTTCTAACCTTACACTTGCCTCTTCCCTCCAAAAAGTAGGTCAGGCATTTCAGCATCATTCTGCAAACACTCTCACAGGGAATTTCAGGCAGCAGTATGTGACTATTCAGTGTTCTAGGCAGCCTCTAGCACAAGCATCATCATGGTCACCATATTATGCACAAGAACTTGTTAACACCCCTAAGCATTGTCTCTGCTTTTTTTGGTTGCTTGTTTGCTTAGCCTTCATCAAACTCCARACACATTATTTCCTGGACAGGAGCTCAGCAGCCAACATTTCAAGGCCTTTGCTCTTCACTTCTAAAAAGAAAACTTGTTTATCKCCTTATGTCTTCTTTTGGTGTATTTGCCTTTAATACGCATTTACTAGATGACAAATAATGAGCRTATTTATAGGCTCCTGGAGACATGATAAATATTTAGATTAGATACCACACTGTCCTGTAAGCTCCCTAGCCTTTTAAAGGTTATCTCTACATTTCACTTGTCTTTTAAAAAATTAATGTATAGGTATACATGGTGGTTTTAAGGGCTTTCCTGAAAGCCAGCAAGCAGTAGAGTTTAGGCCCATGTTTTGCATGCTAGCAGGGGGTGCCAGGAGCACCCACAGGTCTGGCAACCTGCGAGCCTTAGGAGACAACAGCGGAGGTCAAGAACAGGGTGCATGCTCCAAGTCAGACCGGTTGCTGTAGCAGGCAATGCAGCAGAGTGCATGTAACACAAACAAACACTACTAATRATAATAATAAAAAAAAGGAACACAGTAGGGCTGGGGTTATGAATTTTAGGCAACCTTTTAAAAAACTGCTGACATGGGCCTTCTGCCATGAAATCAACCACGGACATTTCATTTTAATCAGCTGCTCTCTTGGATTGCAGGCTGCTTAGAAAATAGATAAATAAAACCCCCCAAACAAGCAAACAACCAAAGGAAAAAAAAAACCACTCCCCCCAAAAGATCCTTTCCTCCTGATAAAATCAGCTTCATTCTTCCCTCCACCCTAAAAACTAAACTGTAGGCTTGCTTGACATAACCGAAGGCTGTCAAAATTGTTTCTAGCAAGCAAGTGAAATGTGTCCAGAGGCCCTCTCCTTCCYTTCGAAAGTTCAGTCTTCGAACAGTTTAAAGACCCCAGGGTTTTCTCTTCTTGCTTACAAAAAAATGGAAGCAGGGAGGGTTCCTGGTAGAACCAAATATTCAAAAGACTTCATGCTAAAAAAAAAAAAGGCAAAAAAAATCCAGACAAACCTCCACACCCTCCCCAACACAGAAGACAAATAAAAGACTAACTTAATGCGTGGAAATACAGCCCAAGCTTCCCCAGAGACAGGTAATTTCAGATTCAGAACTATGTACAAGTCCATTGAGCAAAACAAAGTAACACTAACAACAACACAAAAGATCAGAAAAGTCAAAGTCTGAAAAGCAACTGCGCCTGTCCAGGTTATTCTGTAAATCACTTCTTCAAAAGAAGCCCCAACACACTACCCTGCATGCTGCATCAATATGCAATATCCACATTTCTGCTGTGCTGTTCTCTCTTGCATAGGGCAAAAAATAAATAAAAAAATCCAGCCATGATTATCTTAACTGTCTTCCTCCTCTCAGAGGTTTCTCCTTTCCTACCTGACAACAGTCTGTCTGCGGCCACAACCTGAGGGAATCTGCTATTTATGACATATGGAACATGGACACTACAAGTTACTGTACCTGCAGACATCTGTGGTCTTCTTTTGATGAAGACTCAAAGAGTTGCATATTCCAGATCCTCATGAACAGTGATTCAGTTTCTGCTCATGTGATAAAAGCTCCCTCTACAGAGTGAGCATGCCCAGTGGAGACCATTTCACTGTTCACTCCAAGCTGCAGCCATTTCACAGAGAACCTGCAGGCTTAAGGGCTTCCATTGGAGCAACTATTAGCTAAGGCATCGTGGGGATACTCGGTCCACCCAGCGCAACTCACAGTTAATAAAGATAATCTGTCAACGGTCTGACCTAGTGCCAGGCCTAAAACTGATCACTAGCCTGCAAAAGCCTTTTAAAACCATGTAATAATGTGTTCTGTTTCAGTGGCCTCCAAGAGTAGCCCTTGCCTACAAAAAAGGAAAAAGGGAAAGAAAAAGAGATGCTGCACAATAGCATTTAAGTTTGAGGGCATCCCTGTGCTAATTATATTTTGCTTAATAAAGCGCCCGGCCTTTGAATACTGGGATAAATGCATACAGGTTAAACTGGTTAAGTGCTCTGTGTCCAACTGAAAGTGAATTTGAGATCTGATATGCTGAGCTGAAGGGGTGCTATTTTTCACTTCAGGGATTTATAATATAACATGATCTGATACAAYCAACCTTAAAAGCATATCACAAATACAATCACTAAAAAGAAAAAGTAACAATGAACTGATAGTGCACTACTAGGTGCAGTAGTTGTGAGCTCAGCCTATGTCAAACCATATGATACAGCTGGCCCAGCCAGCAAGAGCAAAGAGGAAATTTTAGCTTCAAAATAAAAGTAGTTTGTCTCTGTTCCATTTAACAATTAAGCACAAACTCTTGGCAACCTTCGTATCTGCTAAAGCTCCCAGTAAAACTGCCTGAGCAACTTGCAGGAACATCTGTAAGCAGAGATCAGCTGGAATGGATTCAAATGCACAGATGACATTTATCACAACGCAAAAGTCCGAGGGTTTCTCCGTGTTTAATATTTCTCTGGAGAACCTCCCCCAGGAGAAGGGGGAGGGGAGCAGAGCACAGAGGAGAAGAGAAGAGGGAAGAAGGAAGAGGAAATGTGAAATGGGACTGTAGTCCCACCCGTCTGTTSTTGACCAAAGCACAAACAATCCTCCCCAAAACAGGAGCGTGGAGGACAACTCTCCTTAAGCCGAAAGGCTAAAGCGAACCCTGGCGCCCTGCGTTGCCTCTCACAATGGCCCCAGAGGAGGAGGAGAAGGAGGAGGAGGAGGGGGAGGGAAAAGGAACAGCCTGCACCGGCAGGGGGGAGACGACCATAAAAATCCATAGTCAGGTTTTGAGGAGCCCAACAATTTCATTTCCCTTGCGAGGTTTTGAGGAGCCCAACGATTTTATTTGCCTTGCACGCTGCACGAGAAGCAGGCATTCAAAATTCAAGGCTCCAGCAGGAGCGTGAAGCCTTCTCTCCTCCACCCATCCCCTCCTCTCCTTTCTTAAAGCCTCGCCGGAATATGCCATGCTGCTCCGTTATCACAAACCAGAAACACCAGCAAGCCACCTTTTCTGCAGGCCGAGCATGTATTTCACTGCCGTGTCTACGTGCACTAGCAAAGTGGCAATAGTTAAAAGAGCAGAAGAGCTGGCTGTGGGACTGCTGCAGCTCAAATGACATTATTTCGCTCTAAACACTTCAGAGAAGTTTCACTGCTAAACAGTTAAAACACAGAAGGCTAAAGTTCATAAAGAGTGAATATTTGAGGGGACTGAAAAGCYAGGATCTCTCATTCACCTGCTTTTTTTTTTTTTTGATGTCAACATAAGTAATAACATATATAATGAGATTTTTCTAGCCTATCAATCACAAAAAGTTGTAGAGGTAACTCACTTAAGACAAACCCAAAAAGCCCAAAATAAAAGCAACAAGACCTGACTACGTAGGCAGAAGTTGCATTATCCTCTGCATCAAGAGACTACTGTAGCTCAAACCAAAGATGGCTCTAAACCAGTCGAGGCGTTACCCTCCTTGTGCAGCACAAATTCACCAAGCTTTCGCCAAAAATACAGGAGCAAAGACGTTAGCAAACGCGGAGTCAGTGAGCTAATACAGTCCACAGCCATTTTCAGCCCGAGATGAAACAGCGATCCGAACGCACGCCACGGGGTCCGCTCTTCCCGCCTGCTCCTAAGCGCGGTGCTCCCCGTGGCAGCTCAACCCTGGAAATGCTTTTACTGGTGAGGATGGAAATGCACTGAAAGCAGAAGATATAGAGACGGTTTTTATCTTGGAAAGCACTAAACAGTGGTTAAAAAAAAAAAAAAAAGAGAAAGAAAGAAAGAAAAAGAAAAAAGCAGGGTATTGTGGATGCTTCCACAATCAAGTCAAGCAAAGCAGTTGATTAGCACCTCGCAGGAGTTCTGCACAGGGAGGCGCGAAGAGAGCGGAGGCTGCTTGTGTGGTAGTGCCGAGGAAGCAGCCGAGTTCTTAAATTCACGGCAGCCAAAAAGGAACAGAAGCTTCCAGACAGCCTCTGCAGCATTACGCACGCTGCCCACGGCATGGCGCCGCCATTCRGAGGCCGTGTCCTCAAGCAGCCCCACCACCCGCGTGGGGTCCGTGTGGTGGCAGAGGGCCCCCCCCAACGTGCCCAAGGCCTGCCCCAGGGAGAGCTGGCCGCCCTGGCTCCCCGCCACCTCGTCAGGCCTCCTCCGGGCCCACACACAGGGCAGCCAGGCTCCCAGGGAGGCCACAGCAGCGCCGCCATTTCCTCTCCGCCCTGCGRCCATTTTGTGGCAGCCGGGCTGGGTGCTGCAGGGGCACTGGCRGGGGCAGCGAGGGAAGGAGCCCTCCTCTGTCCTGGCCTCACGACAACGAAAGCTGACAGAGCAGCAGGGCTGAGCCATTCAACCGCTCGGGGACGTCACCGACGTAGCACCGAGCTGAGACCGTGCCCCACTCCTGGAAAATGAAATCCATCTCCAAAATGGCTGAGGTAGATTTCCTTTCCTTCGCAGTTGAGTAAAATGACAACAAGCCTCTACCCTGCAAAGTTTTTATTTAACTCTGCAGCAATCTCACCATCAAACCGTCTCTGCTTTGCAGACTGTGTGGTGAGAGACGGTACAGCATTTTTTTTTTCGAAGTGCTCTACCAGGTACTATAAAACTACAAGATATTTTTAAACTCTGGGCTCTCTGGCCTCAGTTCCATGATTCAAGCCTTGAATATCCTTTCCAGAATCTCACATTTTAAAGAGGAAGACAGCAGAACGACCACCTTCCTTCACAAAGGACACGGGGCTCCTAAGGGCTTTTGCTTAATGACACCATTACTGCCGTCATTCCCACAGCTCCCTTATGGGGGAAGGCAAGCGGGAGGCCAGGGGAGATCTGCCTTCTCTAGGAGGAATGGCATTCAGCTCTCCAAAATACAAGACCTCCTCTTATTTCTGTCAAGCTCTCGCTTCAGAGCCGAGGCTCCCTTTCGGCCTCCCTCCGAAGCGCGTGAACGAACGCAAGCACCGCTGCTGGAAAGCCTGGGGCGCTCTGCCATTCCTAGGAGCTACTCCTCGGCTCGGCTGCGAGCTCTCGAAACACCTCCTTCCCTTCTCGGAGATAATCCTGGACGCATCCTAAACCGAACACCCAGTCGTGGGGATCCTCTGAGCGCCCTCCACCCTCTCCAGGAGCGCCGAAACCTCTGCTTCGCCCCTCACAGGCTCAGGCAGCAGTTCTGAAGGAGCAGTCAGTCATGAACGCGCGCTTCTGGAATTACAGTTTTCTCCACCTTTTGAAACCTGCTTTTTTTCTCTCCAAAGGTTTCTAGCCACCTCCCTCTCTCCCCCCTCGTTTCCTCAGCAAAGCTTAAAACTGTTTTTAGTTAATAGGAAACATAACATGTTCCCTGGGACGCTGTGTTGAGCACATCGCGCGCGCGCTCACACAGATAAAAAAGCCCAAAACCAGAAAAACTGATACTGTTGTGACAGATGTTGAGATGTAAGCTCTCTGGAAGATGTTACTATGTTTTGATAAGAATACGTGTTGAGTATTTGATTTATAGGGCAATCCTAGAACTTTATTTAGAGCCACATTGGACAGACAGCTGTAATTTAGAGCATACTGTATTCCTAGCAGTTCCCAATTATAAACTCCTTCAGCTTTAACTTATAGTAACCACAGCACTTTCTATTTTGGAAAGCTAAAAGCACCATTTCTCCCCTTCATTCAGCTATCGTCTATTAAGAGCTTCTACTGTACACGTACAGCCTTGCTTGAGAAGGGTATTAAATACAACATCACACRCTTACCCCATCTTCAAAACCAGTGATCAAGCTTATTGCTTTAACCACACTAACRATTTGCTCCACACACAAATGTTTTCTTGTTTGGTTCTGGAAGGGCAGATGGGGTGGGAATCAGAAGCATTTCAGTGCATCACGCAGCGCCATTCCTGCTTGTGAGGAGTCTTCTGCCAGGAAAGCAGGCAGTAAAAATGGCTGCTTACATGCAGTCTCACTTCTGCTGCAACACTTCACCGCAACACCGGAGATCATTTCAAATTCTGCTTACGAATCTCATGTGCTCCAATGTTTCCTAGTCTTTGACCTCACACCTAATTTTTTTAAAAAACATCACAGACAGACGTTTCCATGAAAACAAGTTCATTCTCTTCATTTGAAGAGAATCAAAATTTCATGATGCTTTTTTACCTCTCCCCAAATCATGAACTTGCATATGAAATATCACAGTTGATGGCTCTACGAGCAATGCCGCTGACATTATAAATTTCTGTGAGGAACAGAAAGAGCAGATRAACTCTAAAAACAAAGCTCCCATCTTCATGCAAATATCACAAGYTAAGAAGAGCAGAGAAATAAAGCAAGCATGATACGTATACAGCATTGCCTCTAAAGATTGCTTTTTTGCTTTTCAGCAACTGCCATAAGGTGGCAGTGGGTTTTTAAGGCTACCTTACACCTTTCACACAAGCACAATAGGAAATTATCACGAGTGGTTTTCAGCATCTGAAACTGTTTAAGTGAAATTTCCTCATCAAGGAAGCCAGACCATACATGAAAACTTAGGGCTGAAATTCCTTCAATGCCAGAATCGCACAAGGAGGAAAAGCCAACAAGATCAATCCTGAAAAGCTATAAATGCAGCTCGCATCTGAGCCAAAGAAAACCAAAACCTTTTACTTTCATTGTACAATTACAATGCAGTTTAACATAAATGCTTTTCTTTATGYATTCATCCAACCATAAACAAGCCAGCATCCATTAAAAGTGAGTAAAGTTATACAGCTCCAGGAGCCTGAGACTTGCAGCAGGCATTCTGCAGGAACTGCAAAAGCAACATCAGTAAGCAAACTGGTCACCAACTTACTACAGGGCTGATGTATCACACACGTAARATAATGACTAGCTCCTGCCTTGCTTGCAATCTCACAGCTCAGAAAACACAATGGACATGTTGGCTACACAAGAAATGCAGAACTGGGCAATAAATATTCAAGTTACTTTAAGTAATAAACTGAC
Source organism: Rhea americana (assembly GCF_003343005.1). Lineage (NCBI taxonomy): Eukaryota > Metazoa > Chordata > Aves > Rheiformes > Rheidae > Rhea > Rhea americana. The sequence goes on from NW_028186768.1 coordinate 3,727,209, forward strand.
TCATCATGCAGATTGACCTAACTAGGTAAGACAGTCGTCTGGGACAGAGTAATAAAATAAAAATCTATGTTCTGCTCTTAACCAATCACACACTGAACTACGTTATGAAAAGCAACAAGAGTCACCCTAAAGAGCCAACCTACCTACTGCACGCAGGCTGAAGATACACTGTGATCACAGATTTCTGTTAATAAGAGATAAGCCAAACACAATAACTTTATAATACCAAAGCTGCAGTTTTCACAATGCCCTAAATATAGCAAGCCTCTTGCCTTACCTTTATTTAAAGCCAGACGGATAGGAATGTGGACACCCAGTAACTTATTTCCCATAGGGCATAAAGTCTGAACGGGCTGAGGTTTTCTACTGACGCCTCCCCCCCTTCTTTACACAAAGTCAGATCTTCCCTACACCTCACTAATACAAACATTGAGAGCCAACGTAAACGTTTTATTGGCACTTTACCACGCAGCTTGCTTGTACAACAAGTGGAGTCAATCGCCTCATGCAGCACATACCTGCCGGTTATTATACAYTCCTTGGAAAAAGCTGGCAACTAAACACCAAAATCAAAAGCCCAACCTCACACAGTCCCGTTCCTTCCCTCAAAGCCACTTGCCAACACATTAAACCCCACTTCCTTCCGGGTGAAACTAACACAGAAAGAGCCCATCAAAAGGAACAAACATCTAGATTCCCTCCTTTTCTTGCAAATTTGGAGGACCTGATTTGGCAAGGTTTGTTTTGTTTGCAATCCTTGGAATGCAAAATAAGCCTCAAAGAGGGAGTCACTTTGAAATTCTTTTGCCCTCCCACAATCACAGACAGATCTAGATGCAAACTGCAAAGCAGGTCTGTGCCCTGAAAGTGTTCAAATTAATAACAATTAGCAACGGCGTTATGCAGCCCACGACTGTGACAAGATCACATGCCTTTCCAATATGAAGGCACAAGCAAGCCAGTCCCCACAGCCTTCGCTGCCAGCCCTACCCCTGAGCCTGTTGTTGCTTTATGTCATAACCCTAACGTTAGACAGGTCCTTTCTTTATATAGGTTTGCAAGTCAGTAAAGGTCAGTATTTTAAAATCCTCCGCGCTGATCGGCAGGAAGCAGTTTGAAGCCATCTCATGTCAGTGGTTAACTATGCTGCTTTTGAATCAATTCCAACAGTTTGCTTCAAGAACCACTTCATCCGGTCTCCTTATTCCCGAGTCCAATTCCCTACGGAAGCCCTATGGCATGTGAATGAAATTTCCAGAATTCCCCTACCTCTGGTCCTGTCTGAAGAGAGCTGCTGTTTCCTTCCAGATCCTGACTTCAGGCCTATAACTCCTTCAGCCACAAATCCATCTCACTCTATGGGTGCAGCTTCAACCCTGGAGCATGCTCAGTAAGGGCTGATCTTCAGCCATTTCAGAGCTTTAATGAAATGTAAGCATAAGGAAGTGTCATTAGAAAAAAAAAAAAAAAAAAAAAAAAGAAGGAAGGTGCAGGATTCATCATGATCCAGCCAACCTTACTGTTTCCATCCCCTGTCAACAAGGTGAATCTCCGTGCGTGCACAGCGCAGGCATTTTTAGTCAGCAAGCACATAGCATTTTAGAACAAAAGCAAGGAAAATACTGTCGCAGGCAAGCCTTGTGCAAAAAGTAACGTTTCACAGCRACACTCAAACCAGCACATTTTTCACTCTAGGCCTTTCACAAATTACAAGATTTTCATGACATGCCATTATTTTTTTTTCTTCCAAGCAGGCTTCAACTGATGCTTTTAGTTCTCAATGCAAGTACTGCTTCCCGTCCACCTTAAAGCTAAACCTACACCAATTTGTTCTATGTAACCTGGAATATTATTTTGACTTAATATGCAAGAAAGTTAAAAAGCATGATGAAAGAAGGAAAAAAAAAACCCAGAAGACTAACGTACAACACATTTCATGTTATGTTTTTCCTAAGAGGCTGCATTTTAAGAGAGAGGTTTTTTTTGTTTTGTTTTGTTTTGTYTTTTTATGTAGCTAGCCCTGAGATTATTCTATCAGGACATTTTTTTATTCTGTAATACAGTAAGACTGCTTCACAGCAGAATAGGTAGAGGATTTTTTTCTTTCTGCTTTTCCAAAGGACAAAATAGGCAAAGACACACAACGCTGAAGTCCACTGGGCATTTGCACTGCCAGAGAATTACAAACATGCATATTGTGAGTTATTCTTCAGGTGGGACTTGACTTCCTTCAAAACTTTATTTCTGTAAAGATCCTTCGCTCACAGGCRTATCCCTGCCAATTCACAGAACTATTCACAGAAGTCAAAGATAAGTTGTGACAGAAATAAAGCTTTGTGGGCCAGGGCACAAAATTGACCATTAAACCCAACAAAGTTTTAATTTATACTCTATTCCTCATGTTGGGCACAAGCCAAACCAAACTCTCGATGTTCAGATCCGTGAATTGTCTGTGCACTATGTTGACCGACACTTGTTTCCTGTGCAGTCCATGCCTAATATTTTTTTCATGCATATATAGTGTCTGCTTCAATGCTAAAGTCTTGATTCTTCAAGGGAAGATAAAAAAATCAAATATTTTATAAACAGAGCATTTCAGAAAGAAACAGTGATAGATGTGCACTGAAAATGATCTTTTTCCTAAATTAAGCTTCCAAGGTAATCATGAAAATACCAAGAGACTTTCTTAAAATGCAATAAGCCAAGCTAAATTTATAATTTTCATCAGTCTACAGCACATTCATGACAGATACACTATGCAAACAACTTGTAATTTTTTTTCTCTCATCTCTTCCCCATTAAATTCATTCCAGTACTGAGCATCAAGCTAGAGCTTTTGAGCAAATTATTTGGGAAAGTAAAGTGCTGACATTCACATTTGACTTTTAATGGAAGGCAGCCTTTCAAGCCCAGCACGAGCAAGTTGTATTTTACTAAAATATTTTTTGAGMACAAAACGTTTGGTAAAGTGACCTAGGATAAAGCACAATAATTTGCTATAAAGAGTGCATGCTTATCTCCCCTCAGACCTTTATTTCTCTCAAAGCATCTCATCAAAACACCAGGACTCACATACTCAAGTAGCCATTTGGCCCCATGATGCCCATTCTATGGGGACAGTCATTAGGGTCATCCATTCTCAGGGCAGGATGCAATTCTCCCTACACCACATTAGGCCACTCAAGGATACCGTACAGCGCTTTCATTAAGTACAGATTGGTAAACCCTGCCGACAAATTCTATTCTCATCCTCTCCCTTGCCTTTAAATTGGAAGTAGTTTAAAAATAATATTCAGACCATATAATCCTGAGGCATGTCTGCTGAATCTAGCAGTGTTTGCATCTAGCACAGCTCAAGCATGTCAAGTTTGTTTCCTTGGAAACAAAGACCAATTTGCAAGCATTGCTTTCTTCCTTTTCTTCTTCTTTTTTTTTAATATAACGAAGACATACCTACAGCTGTTATTGATACAAATGAATTAAAGCTGATTCACACCAGCAAGGTCCTTAAGAGAATTATTAATATATTCCACTAATGAACAATTGGCTTGCTGCTCTAAGGGGAAAACCACAGTCCATCAGTATGTAAAAATCCTTTTTTCCTCAACAGATGTAATCTTGGCATGGCATAGATATTGCTTCCTTGGGGAGAGGTAGAAGAAAAGGAAATTAGGATTCATTCGCTTACCCTGGGCCAGGTATACTGTTGCCCCCTAACACACAGCTCCAAAAGATACACTAATACTGCTCAAAACATATTTCCTTCCAACACAAACTGAAGAGTGAATACAAGCTTAAGAAAAAAGCAGTAACCTCTTCTAAGCACATTTTGCCAATTTTAAGACCAACTTATTCTGGTCAAGGGCATGCATTAGGGCTTAAGTGGGAAAAAAATCAGCGTTTCTTGCAGCCGTAACTCTTCTCATAGAGTGTGCTCCCATGAAAGGTCCTCATCCTGAAGGCAATAAATCCCACAGTGATGACACACAACCTCTCTGCGTGGGCAAGAAAGAGGAGGRAGGGCGAAAAGTATCAGAGCTGAATTATCCATAACCTAATTTGCAAAGACAATCAGTATCTGCACCTTCCAGAGCCTTCAGCTGGAATTGCAAGTGCTCAGCACCTTTCAAAAATCTGTCAAATAGGCAGTAAAATGGACACACGTGAGAACAGCAAATAAAATTATGGCTCCTTAAACAGGCTCACCCAGAGACTGACTCAGCCCAGAGTTCATTTCCCAACACGCTTGGACTCAAGATGGGTTGCAGTCTCTACTTGAGAAGATTACCTGAATACCAAAGGGAGCAGGGCTGATTCTTCTGCTGTTCATATCAGCGTCTCCCACTAGCAAAACAGCTGCAGTCAACRGAGCTGCACCTGCAGAAGCTGCTATGAGCAGGGAGAGGATCATTCCTCCACACRCAGAGCAAAGCCTTGCGGTGCCCCGGAGAATCCCGTTTTCATTACCAGAACAATCAGYGTTCAGCACTAAAGCTGAGGCGAATCCAGGATGCTTCAGCAGTGCTGAAAATTAGGCCTTGGACTCCAAGACAGCAGATACTCCAAAGAGATTCTTAGCTTGCAAATGACACTCTGCTGACGGAGCAACCTTGCTGTCCTAGACACGCTCACGGCAGGACCAATGTGGTAACCTGGAGGGTATCTTGTAAACCAAAAGCACAAAGAAAACACCCCTGCAAACGACAAGCAAAACTGCCAAGATGCTCTTGCCCTAGAGCTTGAAAAATGAATCTATTTTCAGTACACTGGCTTTTCAAATGTTGATGAACAGCATTTAACAGCACTAATGCAGGTTTCCATTCCTGCAGCAACGAAGCAATCCTTGAAGCAAATCCCTCGGCCTACACTCTGCAAATCTAAGCATCCTCACTCCGGTAAGCAATTATAATAATTACCCAGTTTTATCTGAACCAATGTCATGGTCTCAAGAATTTTTGACAGTGTTCTAGCCACCAAGAATTCTAGGAAAAGAGAGGGGAAAAAAAAAAAAAAAAGATCAGAGCATATATTGAAATACTGAAAAAAGCATTTAAAAATCATCATGAAAAAAGAAAAAATATAAAAGAAAGATACATCATGATTTACTTAATATATTTCAACAAAATACTTAGATTTTTATAAGGCTATTTCAGTATCACAAAATCACAGAACGGTTGAGGTTGGACAGGACCTCTGGAGATCGTCTAGTCCAACCCTCTTGCTCTAGCAGGGTCACCTAGAGCACGTTGCACAGGGAATTTATGTATTGCACTGGAATTTTGTTTATAATAAGTAGAAAATATTAGTCTTTTTTTCTCTTTCCATTTTACAGATGGAAACAGAGGCACAGAGCACTAACTGCCAAAAGATTCTGAAATGGTCTTTCACAAATGTATGGAGCAGAAGAATGTAAAATAGTACACCTAGATTTAGATGCTCTGCTGCTGATTTACAGAGTTATCTAGGGTAGGTCAGATGGAGCAACACTCAAAGAACGTTTTGGGACAGCCTGCTTGAGACATCTTGTCTTTGAATCTTCAGTGAAGTTTGAGCATTTTATATTCCCTTGAAAATCTCCTTGTTACTTAAAAAGAAAAAATCAGCACGACACATCAACATAAATAACAATTTTATTAGCATTTTCTCCATAATATTCCCTCTAACCAACATTCACTTTGGAGGGGAGAGGAAATATTTATCCCAAACAGCAAACTTTTTGTCTCTGAAATGCTTTTCATGCTCAATGTCAAACAAGTGTTGAAGCAGGAGGATGTGATATGGGTGAATTTGTGACATCAGGACACAATCCAGAGGGCTACCAAAAATSAGCTGGATCTAAACTGATCAACAGGATCAAGAAATTCAGGGACGTTACTTGATAGAAGATTACTGTTGCATAGCACAGGTGMACATCAACACATCTGAAGCAAAGACAACGAGCTCCGCTACATTTTTTATTATATGTATATGAATTAAACACCTGGCAAACACTTATGTGACAATATAGTATTGAAACAAAAGCAAAAGTGGAAATTCTAGTGAGATTACACTACTTATTAACAAATTTAACTCCTGCTTTCTCTTCCCTTTCTCTCCCCTCCACCCTGTCCGATGCTCTAGCATGCTGCTTGCAAATATCCACGGAACAAAGAGCCTCTGCCTCGGGCTCCACGTATTTCTGAAGATTTCTGAACGCAGATTTAAACTTGGGAAGATCGTCACAGGATTTACGTTAATGCCTAAATAACTAGACCGCTCCACCATGCCAAAGCCTTGTTCTACTACGGAGGACAAACGCAAGGATGGCAGTTAAAGCCCCGGCCTAAGAACGATGAGCTCAATTCTGATCCCGACCCAAACGACAGCTCAGAGAGAGCAAATTTCAAACCAAGAGACACGGAGTTTGGGTGGTCAGCTCAGAGAGCTTTTCCGACCTGCTGAGAACCTTCCTCCTTGAGCGACACTACAGAGCAAGGTGGGAATGGGCAGCACGCGTGAAAATCACGCACCGGTTTTGCATCAAAAATTAAACTGCTCTGCTAAAAAATGACTTCCCTCAAACACTCCCATCCTTTTTTTCCTGTGCATAATACCAGTGTACATGCCTCGCAAGGAGGCTTAATTTTGTTGCCATTTTAACCTAAAGGTGTCCAACTACAGCAAACACTAGAAAATCACAAGATACTGCAGTAACATTACTAGCTTCCAGACATCTGAACTAGAGACAGTGGGAAAGGTGAACGCTTAAAAATGCCTCCAGTTCCGCGCAATGGTCGCTGTCGTGCTTCGCCTTCCCTCGGCCAGAGCAGCTTTTGGCAGCCCCGCAGGGGCCAGCAAAAGCAGCCTACTGGGGAGGATGCTTCCCATTGGGAAGGACTACACGTACTATTCTTATTGTACAAGGGAAGGGAAAGAGCAGGGCTTCACCCTGCCCATGCCCGACATCTACCAGAGCTCGAACCCCCAGTCCAAGCCCGCACCAAGAGCGGAGCTGACCTCGGGAAACTCCTCCTCCGGCAGCCAAAAAGCAGCAGAGAAAAGGCAGGCAGAAGCGCTGCCACTCTGGTTTGGTAACACCACATACGAGGGTGACAGCAAAAATAAATAAATAAATAAATAAAGCGCAGGCAAGAGAGAGGAGAAAAAAAATGAAGCTTTTTTTTTTCTTTTGAGACAGGAAGCCTGAGTTCAGCCTTCAGCAGCAGCTCGACYACTCTCAGGCTTCAATTAAACCAACTCAAGCACTGCCCAATTCAGCATCCTTTTCCTCGRGCAGCTTTGTAAGCCACTCACTTAGCAGCTGAAAGCGCCAGAGTTTCACATGCAACTTAGTAGTTGGAGCATCCCTGTCGCTGACTCCGAAACCCAGAACCAGACTATCGCACCAAGGCAGCTTACTCCCGCGTGCCCGTGGTTAATTGCTCCTGCGGCACTCAGGGAACCGAATTTAGGCACCGTTGCCGCGCGGCAAGCAAAGAAAGAGCAGCCGGCACGGCTGAACGTGGCCCGCCAAGAAGACGCTCAGGATTCCCTTCCAGCCGGCTAGAGACAACACGCAGCCCAGACGCGGCGGCAGCGGCGGGAGGCGCCTCGTGCGGCATTACCACGGCACGCACGACGACCTTTCCCCAGATGGGTCAGAGTCGAACTAAATGCTGGCAGATCACCTGGCATCACATTGTTTCACTTTTTTTCTTTCCTTCTTTTTTTTTTTTTTTTTTATCCGGGGTGTGTTCAGCGCCTGCTAGAGAGCAGCAGTTGACAAGGGAACTGCAACCCTGGTCTGGCAAAGCACCTTGTAGCTTAGCTACAGAGCGTGCTCCCGACACCTGTACTCCAAAAATAGTCCCCACTGAAACGCATGGAACTACTCCAAACCGCACGTCCCCTCCTCCAGCCTTYGCAAGACCTTGGTTTAGAGCGAGCACCCTTACAGGAAGTTACCTCCTCCGAAATCTTTTCTGCCGTGTTGTACCCTGTGCCATTCTTCTACAAACCTCAACAACACCGGCTTTAAGCAAGGTCCCACAAAAGAACAGCTCTTCTCAGCCAGTCCAGAGCGCTATCAAAGTCCATAAGCTCCCCTGCATGTGTCTGTCCCCAATCTTCCCTTTGCCAAATCCAATGCAAGGTCCCTGCAGGCATCTGCTGTAAACTCCAACGTTTCTAAGCCTTGACCACTGGTCGAGAACATTCCCGCAGTAACGGGAGGCTATGTGGCTTTTTCCCCCTCTTTTCCCTCCCTTTGAGAAAAGGAAGGCCTACTCAGAGCATCATAACTATATCAGCTCAGAGGGCTATACTGGGAAAGCCCTTGGGTATTGCTGTTATCACAGCAGTGTTTTCGATATTCCCCTTTCCCGACATGCTTCGTATGTTGGTGTGAAACCTGCACGGCGAATATTCACAGGTCAATAAACAGACACACCTGGAGCGTCAATATTTTTTTCTAAGTCCATCTTTGGAAGGAACTGCATAAAGGATCAGTTTTAAAGCAACCCAAGAGGTCTGTCATTTCAAACAGCTTTKAACTCTCTTCTTCCTTTCAGTAGCGAATAAAGCATCACAGAAGTTCCTGTAAAGCCCTGCCTAGCACATTACTAATCTAAATATGCCCCATTCCCAAGGAGATCGAACGGATGTCATGGATCAAAGTTTTATTTTGAACTATAAAATGCAAAAAGAGCCCCCATCCGTTGCTATGCACAAACAGAAGGCAAAACAGAAAGGAAGAGAAACGTGGTTCATGAATAACACAACTGCATAAAACCTTTGTTTATTCCTGAAACAGTGTAATTCAAATATACCAATCTGCAAAGAAATGCTAATACCACGTGTTCAAAAAGCRAATCTGACTCTGCAGCGAGGGATACTGGTGAGTAGGACATTCTGCTCAGACCCAGGTGATGGAGGGAAGGCCCAAAGTACACATAAAGCAACTGCACCCAAGAACAGGCGGGGATTCTTTTCCCTTTATTTTTACCCTATTCTTATATCTCATTTCGGACCCCTGTAACACCGCCTTGCGCTCAATCCATTAAGCTTTGGCTTCAGGAGTCTCCCACTCTGATTCACAGGTTTTGTTGGAGACCGTCAAAAGCAGAACGCTTCTCAGCCTGGTAGATGGCCACCTCTTCTATTCTCTCGTACGTGATGGGAATCAGAGACCCCCTGAGGAGCTCCAGGGGAAAAGGGAATTTCAGTTCATCACTGTATCAATATTCAGAGTTTGGGGAGGGGGGGTGTTGGTTTTTTTTTTGTTGTTGTTTTTTTTTATATAACCTTTTAATCACTGGCATAAAGGACAACTCGAGCAAACATTCTGCAATCTGCTACAGAGGTAACGGTCAGCACTTGCCTCTGAATCTCTCTCCCTGTTTTTGCCATCTTCATCTGCTCTCCATCTTCCTCTCTACACACTCAACTGTCTGTCCTTTAACCTTGCTCTGGGATCAGTGCTTGTTCTACCTGTAAGTGTTGATACGCACGTGTCCGCAACTCCTCGTGTTTCAAAGCTGCATCATCCATGTTGCTTTTTTCTCTTCTGTTTTGAGCTCTCTTCCCCTATTTGTACCTCCTGTACTTTCCTTCTGCTCCAGTGCTAATTTATTCTTTCTACTGCACTTCTCTCTTTCTAATCCTTTTTCCTATCCTCTTGGGGCAGGTGTTAAAACAAAGAGCTGGCTGCTCACCTTCAAGGTGGAGGCAGCAGAGCCTTGACTGCTTTATTTTGCAGATGCTGCCCTCCGAAAGTGGATGAGCCTACATGGCAACAAACCAAGAAGAATACTTCTGCCAAAATCCCTGTTCTAGTCTCAAAACTCACCAAATTCATTCCAGAAATATACATACACTCTACTGACCGCACGAGTGGTTTCTGGCATCCTATTACTACCTAACAATAAACCTAAATATTGTTCTCCATTCATGCCCAAGCAATGAAAAATAATAATGTATGTATCCCTGAGCAGGTATGTCCATGCCCTCACGCATGTGGGACTACAAGGAAGAGCTTCCTTGTTCCTCCATCCTTTRTTTAAGGTTTATCTACAATATTGGCCTATTTTTTTGCTGCCTGGATAATGATCCTGCTGTATTATAAGCATATCAGTTCCTGCCTGCAAATTAAGTTTTTCAACAGGAAAAACTCTATTCAGCTGCATCCATCTCACTTATAAGGTGAAGCGTGAAACAAATATTAGTGCAGTGAAATTATGAACCGACTACGAACAGCAACATCCCTTTGCAAATAAAATTGGTGGCTGCAACAAGGTGAGGAACTGAAGTCTCCCATCAMACGAAAGAGCCCACGGGCAGCACTGGGTGCCCACCGGACTGTCTACATCCTGCAAAAAGGTTTCAGTTTTGCAATTCCATGCTTTTTTAGCCAAGGGCTCGGGCAGTATCAGATACCTGCTACAAAGCTCATAATCTGGAGATTCCTRGTAACAAGGCCTTTACTGTTTAATCAAGCTGCCCAGCGTTCATATTTGCTCAGAAAAAGTGAAGGGCACTTCGGTGAAGAAGRCCTGTGCGAGGCAAATCCCCGCAGCCTCACCTTGTCCCTCTGGGAAGAGGGTCTCTACGCAGACACAACAGCYGGGAACAGCTCACGCGACGGTCAGAGGACGAGCGCGTCTGCAAGGAAAGCACACATCGTATCTCCTCCTTCCCTCCTAAGACCTCAGCGAGGTCCCCATGATGTGCGAGGCATGGAGCAGCAGCGAGGACGAAGGAGAGCACCAGAAACGGGCACAGAACATTTCACAGTCGTAAAAACTAGCCAGAGAAGGGCTGATGCTTATTTTTCTTTCTCTTCCAAATCTGGATCTCCTCCTCCCTGCCCAGCCCGCCCATTTGCTTTTGCAGAGAATATTTACAGCAATGACCCCCATTACATTATGCCTTATATTTTTCCTTGCTTTCTTCCATCATGAATCATTAACAATCCCAYGTTTTCATCATATGGTCTGTTATCAAGTTAAAATAATAAAGGAAATTGCACTGAAGTACCAGATTTAAAAAATCCAAACTATCCCACAGGAAAGTATGTACTTTCTTTTTTCTTCTTCTTCTTTTTAGCAGAAAAAAAGTAAAGCACGGTTGAATTTTTGAGCCTACTACCCTTCCACACTGCCCTTTATATGTCTGACCAGAGTGAGGCGTGAATGCTGTAAAGAGAGAGATGCTGTAAAGCAGCAACGTGATCCCGCTTATTGCTTTTCGGCTAGGTGCTCATTTTAATACAACACAGGCTGCAGCACACAAAAAAGCCTCCAAAACAAAAGATTACGCAAATATATAAATATATATATATTATATATATGCCTGACTATCCTCATTTTTAAACTTAAGCAAAGACAAAAAAAAAAAAAAAAAAAAACAGACCTGCTTTCAAAATGTGCCAAATTTAAAAATAAACAGTCCCCCAAATGCCATCAAAAATCCCGCTCGGCAGTAACATTTTCCACCTACTCTATATTACGAACGTGTCCCAGGGCGCTGCCGATGGCGAGCCGCATTTCAGGGCTCTCTTCGCCTGCCTGCGCGGACGTTCAGAGGGGCGAAGCCCTTCGCCAGCCCTGCAGCGGACGGGCCTCTCCGGCCACGCAGCAGGTAACAGCTTCAAAAAATAAATGCGCAGAAAAATTAAGCGCCTTCGCGAGCCTGGGCCTTCCCGGCGCCGAAGGGACGCGTGAGCAAACCTCCCGGCGAGCAGCGCGGCGGGCGAGCCGGAGAGCACGGGTCTTCGCGGGACGGAGGGGAGCGGGGCGGGTTTTCGCCACTCCCCATCGTTTCGCAGGACAAAAATGAAAAATTACTCCTCGAGCGATTAAAATGTGCAAACATTTTGCTTGGTGTTCCGACTGCCACATTTAGTATTTCAAACAACACCCAGGCCAATATTGTTGCTTAATTTAACATAACTGGATCCCGAATGCATTTCTAACAGATTAAACCACAGAAATATCCACATGTTTTAATGAGGATTTGGCAGTATTCAGAGCCAAACARATTTTAGCAATATTTTTGGACTACAGATTCTTTCAGAATAAATGGAAGCCCACTAGTAATGTATCTGCAATTCCCTACATTTCAAGCCTTTTTGGATTTAAGTGCAAATTAAAAAATCTAAATATTTAGCGCCATTATAATTCTAGCAACATCTGGACAATTTTCTTTCCCTCATAAAAAGATCTCAGCCAGCTTTTGCTGGGGCTCAGTCCACGTTGTTCATGCAGAATGGCTCCTTTCACATTTGCATGCTTCAATCAGATCCTGTAGTTTCTATGCCAACAAGCATTTGTAATTCTTTTAAAAAGCACATTTGGAAGTGGGGGTAGAAGGGGGATTTGAAACCTGGTAAAGATTTTGGTTTGGGGGTGATTTTTTTGGTTTTCCTCCCCTGTCTAGACCATCCGTTCCTTTTTTTTTTTTTTTTTTTTTTTTTTTTTTTCCTACTCCTGGCAAAGAGTTTTGTTAGAAGTCCAGAAACCTCAAAAAAGGCCCAGCAGCCACCACCTCGGCCATTTCAACATTTTCACCTGCTTCCAAACGCATCAGTGACTCAGCAGAAGGAAAGGGAAGTTTGTCCAGTCATCTGACATGTAAAGATATATATACACACGCACATACACACAAATATATCCACATACTACTCCAGGTCTGTCTCCCAAAAAAGAACCAGTAACAAACGTCTATCAGTGAACTTCCAGACAATAGCTCTGCCGGGAAAGAAATGAATTTGCAATGCAGAGAAGTGAGCCTTGCGGATGCAAGCCAGGCCCACGGCAGCAAGCTAGCGAACTCCACGCAGCGGCCCCCTGCCTACTCCAGCCTGCGGGGCCTGTGCAGGTTCCCAGACCCAAAGTAAAAGYGCCACGAGACAAGCAGCTGCTACCGAAATACCGCTCAAAAATCACAGCAGTTTGGTTTTTAACCACATTTTGGAAGCAACACCTCCCCTTTCTCCCCACCCCAATCCTAGACCTCGCAGATGGCTCTAATTTTATTGCCAACACTTACACTGTGACGATATAGGTGCCGGGAGACAAAGAAAATCCCGACCAAGAAAAAGCAAAGTAAAACATTCAAAAAAAAAAAAAAACTAGTGTTACCGTTCTTACAAAAATACAAGGAAATATCTGTTTTTGTACATCCAGGTGGTCTATTAGACGCAAAGTCTCTGTGAATTCCTCTTCAGCTGAAGTTCACAAGCAGGACTTGGAAATGCCTYTGGAGCTATCAAACATTGGAACTCGGGAATGCCGCGAGTTCCTCGGGAGAGCACTCACGAGCAAAACCGCTCGGGCTGGACTGCTTCGCGGGCAGGAGCGTTGAAACAGGTTGTTCCCACCAAAATGCTTGGTGGGACTTACAGGAGCGCTTCGCGAGGGCATTGCTCACCAAGAGGAGCTGAGTGCACAGCACAGGCAAGTTAGTCTGCACCTACAATTACCTGYTTTGGATAACTTTCCTGCCCAGCAGCTCTGGAGGATGAAAGACCAGATTATACAGTACGTACATCACTCCACGCTCATTTACAGGATCACTRTTAATGACATAAGAGATCTATTAGTTCCTCCAATCCACCTCCTATGCACATGTAATACATAATCATTTGACGTGCTGAGAGGGGAGAGGAAAGAAAGACTGTCAAGGTCATGCTCTCACCAACTCTAACCACAGGACCATAAGAAAAATACTCCTGAGGACCAGACTATGATAAACTTCTCTTACTGGATTGGATATACAATGATTGGACCAGTTCGCTCCCTSCCCGCACAATTATAAATCAACATAAATGATCACAGAATACAGAAGACGGGCTAAGAGCGATGCGGCGCATTGGACAACCGACTTGATCAGTAACTCTGAATTCATATTCGCAAAGCAGGGATCAGGATCAGATCCAGAAAGGACTAAAACTCCCTCATGGACCTACATGGAAAATGACTAGAAAGGAGGGAAAATATACAACAGGGCAGGGTTATCAGCCTGGTGGTAGTGACTACAAAAATCAGTAATTCTTAAAAATGGAACCCACAGGACTGGTAACAGCACCCAGCTAACACACACGGTCACTCCTGCCAAACGTCATCAAAAGCTCAGGGGGGAAGACTCTGTGTAAAACGATTCTCCTTTGAAAAGGGCCTACAAGTGGTTGAATGGCACAAAAAAAAGGTCTTGAGAATGAGTAAGGGGCCTTGCAAAACTTAGACATTAACACCCACTTTTTCCATCCTTTGTTGTGCTGATGTGCAAATCGGGCATGCGCTCTAGTCCGGTCAAGCTTCTGGCAAAAGCTGTGAAACTCATTGCAAGGAACTCCGAGAGCAACTTTTGCCAGTTCAGAAGCATTTCTGACAAACATGCCAGCAAGCCTGGTTCAATTTTACACAAGACTCCACATGACTGATAAATTTGGACTTCCCCTTCCAGACTGTGCTTATGGAGCATATACTGTCTGGGGATCAAGACCGTAACTGGCCTAAGTTAATGTTTTTCATCCACTTCAATGAACTACATGAGATTGTACTAGCTGGAAATACAGCTCCATCTGTGATTTTAAGGGACTCAGCCTAAAATACTGAAATCAATGGGCAGACTCCGTTTGTAATAGGAATATGGATACTGAGTCTAAATCCATCTTTGCAAAGCCAAACTCTACTGGGAGACTCATTAACAAATCCCCCTGCCAGGTTTACGATGTTTAAACGAAAATAAAAGATTGTGCTATGCAAGACACAGTAGGTAAAAATTTAGGAGGATATTCACAARCCTGGCTTAAGGTTCCCTAAGCTCCCTCTGTGATCAGGAGAGTCTCCCTCCCTCTCCTCATGCTGTGGCACCTTAGGGAGACAAACTGCCATCTTAGCTACAAATGGTAGTTTCCTCAAGTTTTGTGGCCTAGAAGTATCTCCATTATTTTTCAGCTTGAGATAGCAGTGCAAAATTGTGGATGTAAATGCAATAGGTTATCACCTGGGCTCTTCAGCTAATGGAAATACCCTGGAGCCACRGGTCCTTTGTGCTGAGCCTTCTCCCTCCGAGTCCCTTATGGGATTGTGGCAGCAGCCAAGTAAGACAAATTACTACTAGCTGGACTAAGCGCTGTGGACAGATCATGAAAATGAATTATCTCCTACTCCCCTCTCTCCCGCGATGGGTTACGTCCCACTCCTGTGGAACAACTCCCCCAAAAGGGAAGGGGCAAACACACAAGATACAGGAACTTCTTGCCTTGTGGCTTCTTGTTAACCGTCTGTGTTGAAACGCAGCATTGGAACCGACTCTAATACCTCCAATTCCCTAATTCCCAGCTGGCACGGGGACTAAACATTCATGACCGACAGGATGGGCAACACAGGCCTCAGCACTCCGTGTCCGCGGTGGGCCAGTGGCAGATCCATCACCCCAAGCACCCTGGCTTGCTACTGAGTAGCAGGGCTCTTCGTTCAGCCTGCAAGTCACGGCAGAGGCAAGAGAGCACTGAACATTACAGTGTGAATTAGGGATAAAACTACCAAGCAAACTTAAGGGCAGATCAACCACTCCCCTTAGATTCCAGTCTAAATCCAGAGTTGTGCCACTGGTTGACACTGGTTTCACCAGTATAACTAGCTAGCTAGCAGAAAGCCATGAATGCAAAGCTTAAGAAAAAAATGAATGTATTAGGTGATAAAATACAAATTCCCTTCCTCAACCAACGCATATGCAAAAGCTCTAATTTAGCTCCTCAGATTCATCACTGAATATTATGTCATTTTTGATCCTTTTAAGGAAGTACTCCAGCATTTTCCCAGATTAATCATCCAACTTTTTTTCAGTTGGACAAAGTTAAAAATAACCAAGAGCTAGGTCTCAGTAGAACTGTCTTGCAGTGAAAGCCTCGTCCCATCACACCTGCGAGGACACGGATCCTTGCCCGTCTCCAGGCACCGACACGCTGCAAAGCCCACTTGCTGGCAAACAAGCACAACGTAAGACAAGGACAATACTCCTCATTAACGCTGTCTAATATTAAGGCTTCAATTCCAGCCAGTCCATATTGCTAGCAAAATCCTACATAAGACTTACACTATCTACCACAGCAGGCTTGACCCCATTTTAATATGCAGAAAAAAAAAAAAAAAAAAAAAAACTCGTAATCCTACAGAGCACCGAGCAAATAGTACTCTCTGGGACTACTTGAATACTAGCCTATTAAAATACAAACATGTTCCTATAGAAGCTCAATGATTTTAAACATTCACCATCTTTTCATTTCAGGTTTTAAGCACTTTGCCTGGCAACTGTCTGAAGGGCAAATCATTATGGAAATAGGAAGACAATTAATTTTCCTTTATTCTAGAAGAGAGGATTATTAGAATAAATAAAATAATCAGCTTAGACAAGAGCACAATTCACAACTTATGAAAAACAGAGGACTTTTTTCATCTTTATTTCCGAAGAAAAGATTTTCTTGGATGAAGTTTGCAAGGCGAGTGCCGTTTTGGAGTTAAGTAACCTTGGACTGCTAACTCACAAATAACTCCCTGCATCTCACCAACAATTTCAGACACTCTTAGAACCACCTTTCTACATAGCAACTTACAAAGAACACCAAAATAAGGAGATTCAAGGGCCACTTCCTGACTGCAGTCTGTACAGGTGTAAATCTGAAGTAACCCCCGAGCCGGCCGCAGCCCCGGTCGGAGCGGGGAAGGCCTGACACACGACTCGGAGCAGCCTCTGCACCAGGCAGTGACAACAGGAGGTCTCGGCTTTTGAGGGCCTCCTCCTGTCCAAGCCTCTGCCCCCAGTAAATCCATGCTGAGTTTACTGAGATTAATGAATTTATTTGGATTTCAGCCACTGTAGATGGTATTAGAACTGCTTTCAAAACTGAAGCAAAGGAAGGGTGCGCGATAATGCCTGCTGACGACTGCAAAGGAGAGAGCAGCTAATGGCTAATCAATGTCATTATTTGATGACAGTTTGTGATACTACCTACTACATTCCCAGCACCATGATTAATATGGCTAAAGGAGCATCCGATATACCGTGACATACACGTGTAGCCACACATTAATGAAGTTAAAGATAAGGCATTTAACTCTCCACCCCCCCACAGCAGAAGTGAACAAGAAAAGCAGGACCTTCAGTTCATATTATCATGGAAGATAATTGCCTACTGAGACAATTTCAGGGTATTTTGGTAATCATTCTACAGTTATTTCTGAACGATTCCTCTAATAAGCAATGTGAAGTATATAAATAGCATGGGAACTTTGGTTCAAGGTTGCTAGAGCCTCTAAAAGGAAATAGAGATAATTGATGGGCGCACAGATTCCCAGGAACACTAAGGACTGTAAAAGTACTGAGAAATCAAATTGATGATCTGGAAAATAAGATGAGATTAAGAATTATCAGGTTAGTGGGGGCTCCTGAAGGAGCAGAAGYAGGAGAAAGCAGGCTTTTACTTTGCAGTGGATTATTAAGGAGGTTGGGGATGAATAATTTCTAATGTTCGTAACGTGTCCTRCTGAGTCGTATCCCCAGACAGGCCAATTACGTAGTGCCCTGCATCGCTCTGGAGGAACAAGCTGCTCCTGCACCAAAGAGCCCACGTGTTTAAGCCAGCACATAAATCCGAGCCTGGTTTCAGGATCCCAGGCCCGTCTCCCTCCGCTGCTGTGACGCCAGAGGGAAATACACGGCTCGAGGCTATTCCCTTTGCTTCCCCTGGCAGGGTCTCCTCCGAAGGTCCAGGTGCCCRCCTCTGCCCGCAGCGGCGGAGACGGCGCGGCAGCTGCGAGGCAGACTTCCGAGGAACTTCTGCACCATCTGCGCCGCCTGCTACCGGGAACGCTCCTTTCTTTGCTTCGCTAACTGCAAAGCACTGCCACAGCAAGTAGGTCACGGGCGAGATGTCRCTCGAAGAATCACCCGCGGTTCGTTTCCGCTTCTTTAGGAGTCACTGCGGCACTTCCGGTCTTTCAACGCCCTCCCCAAAACCGGCCGCTTTCAGGCTCGGCCCTGTCCGCCTCCCTCTTCTGGTCTCGCCTCCTTTTCCCCAGGCAGGCCGCAATCTTGCATTTCCGCTCTTTTTCTGCACCGTTTAATGCGAACGATCCCCAGCAAGCAGACGAGCATCTCTAAAGCAGGCTTTTTCTTCCGTCCCTCCTTTCACGACGGACCGTATTTTCCCCAAGAATAACTTCTGAATCACGACCGAGTTACGTTGCTTCTGCWACGCTCTGCATCCAGAAGCAGCAAYGTATGTCCTCTAAACTCATTAAACCTCATCCACCACAGAAATGTAGCTACTCTGCTAATTTCAAGGCAGCTGAAAGGCGATCATAAACTGCATTTTGAAACAGCCAGGGCAGCAGAAGATAAAACTCCTCCAAAGTGAGTCTGGGTAAGGCACCAACRTGGAGAAATGCCGTGCTTTGCAGAAACCCATCCCCACAGCTTCACAGCAGCAGGAGGATTCATCACAACAAATAATTACAAGGCTTATATCATAATGTCTAGCCTTAAAGTCATTACCAATTGCCTGAAGATTGGCTGAAGTCATTAGAAGGGAGAGAAAGCAAAGACAACAGGCTTTGAAGTGGTCATTATTTGATTATTAAAGACTGAGACTTCGGTGCAATGTATTACCAGGCACAGTAACTTTCTCCCTCATGTAATTGCTGTGGCTGTACAAGGTCTCCTTAGATACACCTGTAAGAGTCACTTCCATTTTCTTCTCTTTCTGTCTGGAATATAGCCCTTGGCTGCTGTGATTGCAAAGAGGGGAGCAAGTCCCAAACTCAGATTTCAGTTCCTCTGCTAAACCAAGTTATGCACATGGAACAAGAGATGCATCTAGTCATAAGGCCAGAATTTTCTAAGAGAAAGCTAAAGAYAGGAACCTGCAAATTCAGGAGAATTGGGCAGTAAGTCCTCCAGCTTCTCCTGGAAACCCAAGGAATCACCTGCACTGCATTCCCTTCCCRTTCTCCAGTGTGGGGCTGTTTCAGCAAGAGCACATCAGCTTTGGGGCTCACACCACGCACCYTCCGCCGGCACCGAAGAACGCCTCTGCAGAGGTCAGCCCAGGCAAAACACAAATTACATTTGGACGTGGCCAGCTTTGCATCAGACCTCCAAGGCCCGGTTTTCTGTGGAGAGGCTGTACATCCTTTTGGCAGCGAACAGAGAGAGGCCAAGAGCTGCGGCTCTACCCAGAGGGCAGTTCTGATGAGGAGGCCACAGCACCTAGGACAACTGCCCACCCTGCTAGGAGATGTTCCCCGCCACCTCAGCTTGTTTCCCCCATTTTACTCAGCAGAGGAACAGGGTCCTATTGCTGTGTACCCTGGTACGAACAGGAAGGCTTTGAGCAAAAGCCTTGGCCCTAAAGAAACACTGCCACTCTTCTCCTTGATTTTGAGCCTTTCCCCCACATTCTGGTGCCAGACACGACAGCCCCAGGTTACCTTCCTAAGAGGCAAGAGAAGGGGCCTGTATTGAAGACTGGAGGAAAAAGGTCAAAGCTGGTCAAAATTGTTTTGGTGATGAACTTAATTCTTTTCTCTTTGCTGGGGAGGCTGCAGTAAGGGATGGCAGGAAAGATCCAGGCGCCCTAAAGTCACTCGCTGCAAACGGGCAAAGGCATCAGTTACTCACAAGCACCTTATCTCAGCAGTATGGACCACTTACTGCTGTCCTGGTGCCCGGGGCCTCTGGCAGCCTCCACCCACCCCCACAGGTTAATGAAGCATTCTTGCTATATCCCATCCAGAGATATGTTTTAGAGATTAATTTTCTTGCTTTCACCTTTATTTTCGCAAGAAACTGTTGCCCAGCCCTTCAACCAAACGTACTCTCACCTGCACTTCACATGGTTTTCCTCAGACTGAAAATCCTTGTAGTGGTGACAGGTATTTCACTGGTGTAAGATGAAAATTCGCATTAGAAAACACTCGTACAACACTAAGAAACACGTAACACTGCTAAACCCCTCCAGAACGACAGTCCTTCAAGATGACGCGTTTGTTCTCATGAATTCCAAACCAGTAGTCTGAAAACACTGCCCCTCCCTATATGGATTTATATTTCTATGTCTCTATCATTTTCCTTATACCCATCAAAACGAAGATATAATTAACCCATCCTCACAGAAATTACAATGATTTGGGAACAGCAAGAAACAATCTGTTTGCATTTTGTAGCTAATTATTCCCCCTACGCGCACACCCATCAATGTTCCCTAAAACCAGCCACAGAACAGACAATCTGTGCTAGCCAGAGCTTCTGGAAAGGAGGGGAAAAGGAGGGATTAAGCTAAAAATAATAACAATAATAACAATAATCAACATTGAGGCGGCAACATTTTCTTCAAATACACAGCATCTGCAGAGCTCAGCAAAGCCTGCAACAGAACGGCCCGTCTGAACTCATCCGCCAGCAGCCACGCTCACCTGGGTACCGCACGTAAGCTGAGAACCATCACAGGACGAATCTAGCGGGAGCCGCTGGCCTTTGCAAAATTACTGCATTATTCTTCCCTTCTTCGCACCGCTCCGAGGAAACACAAAACCATTTTCCTAGACACGACATTGCAAACAGATCCTGTTGCTCTTGGACATAAATGAACAACGGCTAACACCAGGACTAATACCCCAGCCATGCAACGCCCAATTTTTCATTGGCACTAGCAACACAGGAGTTGCACCTATTATTTATTATTCACTCCTTAAGAGAGGAAGGGTGCGCCCCTTTTTCCACTCACACAGGCCTGGGGACTTGCTGGGAAGCAATCTCGATGAACCCTAGCTCTGCAGATGAGTAATTTATTCAAGTTAGGTGCACCACGCCATGCCGCTCCCCACCCCTCGAAGCCAGGCAACTTCTGCTGACGCTTCCCTTCAGTTTTCTTGTCACTCAGCAGGATTAGGTAGAAGTTCGCAAGCGGTAAAGACGCGAGCTGGGGGTTAGCAAGCCTCACCTCTCCCAGCTTGGAGAAGCTGCGCTGCAGCAGCCCAAGAAGGCAAGTCACCGGGATGTTACAGCTCGACTCCTGGGAATACCCAGGCTGGCCCTGGATCACCTGTGCTTTAAGTATTTGAAGCTGTTATAAAGCATCAAGAGTGGTCAATAATATCCTCCTTCACCCACACTTTCTGAAGGTGAGTAGATAAGAAAGCTCTTCACTCACTAGCAACTAACGGTTGTTTTCCTTCTTGCAGGATGCCCCTGCAAACCAGCCAGTGGAAAAGAAGCAGCTCAGCTTCACCTTGTGCCTGCAACGCTCATCTTGCTAACAAGACAGCCTCTCCTCAACAAGCAAAAAGGGCTCAGTCTTTAAAGCAAAGCCAGAATACCTCACCGATTTTTTTTTCCCCCTCTGACACAGGTTTGCAGCTCCTCATGCATGGGGAGGTGCAGGGAACAAAAAAAA